>NC_136806.1:65307901-65315401 GCF_951216825.1 Electrona antarctica
CAGAAGGGAGGCTGCCCCCTATAAAACAGGTAGCCTCTTGCTTCTCCTATGTTGAAGAAAGCCGGGGGGTGCGACAGTCCATCAGGCCCACTTCGATCCGCATTAAACATCATGGGAAACTCCCTTCTCCCCGTCCAGATGCCCATCTCGTCCTTCTCCTGCGTCACCCAGTCGTTGGGACACACTCCTCCATACCCACTTAGAAACGCCGCAATGTCCTCGGTGGCCACATGTGGGTTGTACATGTGGACCGTGACAACTCTTTTTTTTTCCGTCCCCAAATATATTACATCCACATGTCTTAGTGGCTCCTCTCCTCTCTTCCGCCAGTATACAACAAACACTTTGTGTACCTTTTTTCCACGTGGAAAGTCACATCAAACCCTCTCCCCAGAGGATTGTCTTGTAGGCACATAATGTCCTCTACCTTTACATTTAGCAGCCCGATCAAAATGTCCGTCGTGAAAGTTTTCCTCTCCACCGGGACGCCCTTCTTCCATCTGAACCGCAGCGTGTTCTTTACTTCAGTTCCGTCGTTCATCCTCTCTGTCAAAAACCTTCCTTTAAGCCAGCTTAATCCTCCTCATCCACTTCCCGTACTTCAGATTTTAGCCAAAAGGCCGAGAAGCGATAACCCTCAAACTGACTGCTGTGAAGTCCGCTTCCTAGGCTAACGACATTCCCATCCGGTCTGATACCCACTTAGTCATCACCATATACCCACTTGGGCATTAGCATAACAATGACCTCTGTGACCTCTCTAAGGACCCATTGGTAGATGCTTACAGCACCGTGGAGTATGCAAGCTTGCAGATCTGCTATTTTCATAACATTTCAAAAATGACAAAAGTGGCCCATCCACATGCATGCTTGTAGGTAGCCATTTTCAACAACTTCCGTTGGTCGCAGAGGCTCGGGATTGCCACCGTTGGAAAGCTCGCACCTGAGATAGGGGGGGGGGGGGGGGGGGGGGGGAGTGGAGGTGCATGGGCGTCGGTAGTGGGGGTGGGGTAGGCGTTGTTAAAATGTTTAAAAAGTGGAAAAACTGGGACGCTTTGGAGAAGCACAAGGGGGCGCTGCTGTGCAGCAAGCCCTCGGCCGTGCCCCGCCCACATTGGGGGCGTTGTTTTAAAATGTGGGTGTGGCCTATCAGAGCGTAGAACAACTCTGGTCTCTCTTCATGACGGATACAAAACTATATGTTGTGTTTGGCCCTACCTCTGGTAGGGGTTTATCAATTGTCTGGGGCCATTGTCACTTGCTCCGCGAGTGGGAATCGAACTCACAGCCCTCCGCATTAGAGTCAGTTGCAATGACCACTAGTCCATTGCCCGCCCTACACCCTGAACAGATCAGGATTCTATATAAAGGGATATTAGCTGGGTTTAAATAGAGCTTGAATGTTTAAACAGTACTGGTCGGGATCCTGTTAAAAACGGCATCGTCCCAGAGGTGGATTTGAACCACCAACCTCTTGGTTTACGGCCAAGCACACTAGTCCACTGAGCCAAACAGGCTGTTGAGTGTTGAAGCAAAAGTGTGTGCATTGCAAATGGATTTGGAGTCCCAGGGGCGCGGCCGCTGTGCGCCCGTAGCCAATGGTGAAGATTCCAGGGGGGGTGCTTAAGAGTGGGTACCCGGGTTCGGATGGAGAGCCGGGTTGTGGGTTTAGCTGGCTTCGGGCCTGGCACCCCGGTGGGGGCCCAAGGCTCCCTGGGTCCGCGTGGAGAGCCGGGCAAACCGGCTTTCTGCTGTCCACACTTAGAAGATTTTTACACTCGTACCCCGGAAGTCACGTTAGAGGCTGGCCCATGCCACCCCCTCCCCCGTGGGTTACCCGGGTCCGGGTGGAGAGCCGGGTTCCCACTTTAGCCGAGTTCTGAGTGGGCACCCCGGCAGGGTGACAAGGCTCCCAGGGGCCGCGTGGAGAGCCGGGCAAAACGCCACATTGTGTGTCTTTCACGCTTTTCATGCTTTTCCACGCTTTGAAGATTTTTCACTTGCACTCCGGAATTCATGTACTCCTTCCGTCCCCCTCCCCCTCGGCCGCACCCCCGCCAACAAGTTCGTGCTGCACATGATCTGGTGTTTTGTCATTCAGTCTGCCGACATGAAAAAGCTTACGGCACCTGGTATTCCAAGGCAGTCTCCCATCCAAGTACTGACCAGGCCCTACCCTGCTTAGCTTCCGAGATCGGACGAGATCGGGCGTGTTCAGGGTGGTATGGCCGTACGCGACAGCAGAGGAGGCCGGCACGGCTCATGTACACAGCAGATGGCTTTGGCCAATGGCTTTCATGAAAAAGCTTACGGCACCTGGTATTCCCAGGCAGTCTCCCATCCAAGTACTGACCAGGCCCTACCCTGCTTAGCTTCCGAGATCGGACGAGATCGGGCGTGTTCAGGGTGGTATGGCCGTAAGCGACAGCTGAGAAGGCCGGCACGGCTCATGTACACAGCAGATGGCTTTGGCCAATGCCTTTCATGAAAAGGCTTACGGCACCTGGTATTCCCAGGCAGTCTCCCATCCAAGTACTGACCAGGCCCTACCCTGCTTAGCTTCCGAGATCGGACGAGTTCAGGGTGGTATGGCCGTAAGCGACAGCAGAGGTGGCCGGCACGGCTCATGTACACAGCAGATGGCTTTGGCCAATGCCTTTCATGAAAAAGCTTACGGCACCTGGTATTCCCAGGCAGTCTCCCATCCAAGTACTGACCAGGCCCTACCCTGCTTAGCTTCCGAGATCGGACGAGATCGGGCGTGTTCAGGGTGGTATGGCCGTAGGCGACAGCAGAGGTGGCCGGCACGGCTCATGTACACAGCAGATGGCTTTGGCCAATGCCTTTCATGAAAATGCTTACGGCACCTGGTATTCCCAGGCAGTCTCCCATCCAAGTACTGACCAGGCCCTACCCTGCTTAGCTTCCGAGATCGGACGAGATCGGGCGTGTTCAGGGTGGTATGGCCGTAAGCGACAGCAGAGGTGGCCGGCACGGCTCATGTACACAGCAGATGGCTTTGGCCAATGCCTTTCATGAAAAAGCTTACGGCACCTGGTATTCCCAGGCAGTCTCCCATCCAAGTACTGACCAGGCCCTACCCTGCTTAGCTTCCGAGATCGGACGAGATCGGGCGTGTTCAGGGTGGTATGGCCGTAAGCGACAGCAGAGTTGGCCGGCACGGCTCATGTACACAGCAGATGGCTTTGGCCAAAGCCTTCCATGAAAAAGCGTACGGCACCTGGTATTCCCAGGCAGTCTCCCATCCAAGTACTGACCAGGCCCTATCCTGCTTAGCTTCCGAGATCGGACGAGATCCGGCGTGTTCAGGGTGGTATGGCCGTAAGCGACAGCAGAAGTGGCCGGTACGGCTCATGTACAGTAGAGGACAGTACATTTCTTTAACCATAGAAACATGGTTAAAACAATATGCGTCAGCCACATCTCTATTTATTACAAACAGGCCGTTTTTTTTTTTCCATTCAACAAGGCGGAAGAAAGTGCACCGTTCCCGGCGGCACTGCAATGCCGGGTCGATGCGTGGAGTGAACGGAGCAAGCCCCTTTTTCAACTCCTGAGTCAAAAAATCCGTTTAATATTTAGTCCCCATATAGGGGACATATCAGATATTAAACTGATAAGAACAGATACTACACTTGATCTTAGCCAAAAGGCCGAGAAGCGATAACCCTCAAACTGACTGCTGTGAAGTCCGCTTCCTAGGCTAACGACATTCCCATCCGGTCTGATACCCACTTAGTCATCACCATATACCCACTTGGGCATTAGCATAACAATGACCTCTGTGACCTCTCTAAGGACCCATTGGTAGATGCTTACAGCACCGTGGAGTATGCAAGCTTGCAGATCTGCTATTTTCATAACATTTCAAAAATGACAAAAGTAGCCCATCCACATGCATGCTTGTAGGTAGCCATTTTCAACAACTTCCGTTGGTCGCAGAGGCTCGGGATTGCCACCGTTGGAAAGCTCGCACCTGAGATAGGGGTGGGGGGGGGGGGGGGGAGTGGAGGTGCATGGGCGTCGGTAGTGGGGGTGGGGTAGGCGTTGTTAAAATGTTTAAAAAGTGGAAAAACTGGGACGCTTTGGAGAAGCACAAGGGGGCGCTGCTGTGCAGCAAGCCCTCGGCCGTGCCCCGCCCACATTGGGGGCGTTGTTTTAAAATGTGGGTGTGGCCTATCAGAGCGTAGAACAACTCTGGTCTCTCTTCATGACGGATACAAAACTATATGTTGTGTTTGGCCCTACCTCTGGTAGGGGTTTATCAATTGTCTGGGGCCATTGTCACTTGCTCCGCGAGTGGGAATCGAACTCACAGCCCTCCGCATTAGAGTCAGTTGCAATGACCACTAGTCCATTGCCCGCCCTACACCCTGAACAGATCAGGATTCTATATAAAGGGATATTAGCTGGGTTTAAATAGAGCTTGAATGTTTAAACAGTACTGGTCGGGATCCTGTTAAAAACGGCATCGTCCCAGAGGTGGATTTGAACCACCAACCTCTTGGTTTACGGCCAAGCACACTAGTCCACTGAGCCAAACAGGCTGTTGAGTGTTGAAGCAAAAGTGTGTGCATTGCAAATGGATTTGGAGTCCCAGGGGCGCGGCCGCTGTGCGCCCGTAGCCAATGGTGAAGATTCCAGGGGGGGTGCTTAAGAGTGGGTACCCGGGTTCGGATGGAGAGCCGGGTTGTGGGTTTAGCTGGCTTCGGGCCTGGCACCCCGGTGGGGGCCCAAGGCTCCCTGGGTCCGCGTGGAGAGCCGGGCAAACCGGCTTTCTGCTGTCCACACTTAGAAGATTTTTACACTCGTACCCCGGAAGTCACGTTAGAGGCTGGCCCATGCCACCCCCTCCCCCGTGGGTTACCCGGGTCCGGGTGGAGAGCCGGGTTCCCACTTTAGCCGAGTTCTGAGTGGGCACCCCGGCAGGGTGACAAGGCTCCCAGGGGCCGCGTGGAGAGCCGGGCAAAACGCCACATTGTGTGTCTTTCACGCTTTTCATGCTTTTCCACGCTTTGAAGATTTTTCACTTGCACTCCGGAATTCATGTACTCCTTCCGTCCCCCTCCCCCTCGGCCGCACCCCCGCCAACAAGTTCGTGCTGCACATGATCTGGTGTTTTGTCATTCAGTCTGCCGACATGAAAAAGCTTACGGCACCTGGTATTCCCAGGCAGTCTCCCACCCAAGTACTGACCAGGCCCTACCCTGCTTAGCTTCCGAGATCGGACGAGATCGGGCGTGTTCAGGGTGGTATGGCCGTACGCGACAGCAGAGGAGGCCGGCACGGCTCATGTACACAGCAGATGGCTTTGGCCAATGGCTTTCATGAAAAAGCTTACGGCACCTGGTATTCCCAGGCAGTCTCCCATCCAAGTACTGACCAGGCCCTACCCTGCTTAGCTTCCGAGATCGGACGAGATCGGGCGTGTTCAGGGTGGTATGGCCGTAAGCGACAGCTGAGAAGGCCGGCACGGCTCATGTACACAGCAGATGGCTTTGGCCAATGCCTTTCATGAAAAGGCTTACGGCACCTGGTATTCCCAGGCAGTCTCCCATCCAAGTACTGACCAGGCCCTACCCTGCTTAGCTTCCGAGATCGGACGAGTTCAGGGTGGTATGGCCGTAAGCGACAGCAGAGGTGGCCGGCACGGCTCATGTACACAGCAGATGGCTTTGGCCAATGCCTTTCATGAAAAAGCTTACGGCACCTGGTATTCCCAGGCAGTCTCCCATCCAAGTACTGACCAGGCCCTACCCTGCTTAGCTTCCGAGATCGGACGAGATCGGGCGTGTTCAGGGTGGTATGGCCGTAGGCGACAGCAGAGGTGGCCGGCACGGCTCATGTACACAGCAGATGGCTTTGGCCAATGCCTTTCATGAAAATGCTTACGGCACCTGGTATTCCCAGGCAGTCTCCCATCCAAGTACTGACCAGGCCCTACCCTGCTTAGCTTCCGAGATCGGACGAGATCGGGCGTGTTCAGGGTGGTATGGCCGTAAGCGACAGCAGAGGTGGCCGGCACGGCTCATGTACACAGCAGATGGCTTTGGCCAATGCCTTTCATGAAAAAGCTTACGGCACCTGGTATTCCCAGGCGGTCTCCCATCCAAGTACTGACCAGGCCCTACCCTGCTTAGCTTCCGAGATCGGACGAGATCGGGCGTGTTCAGGGTGGTATGGCCGTAAGCGACAGCAGAGTTGGCCGGCACGGCTCATGTACACAGCAGATGGCTTTGGCCAAAGCCTTCCATGAAAAAGCGTACGGCACCTGGTATTCCCAGGCAGTCTCCCATCCAAGTACTGACCAGGCCCTATCCTGCTTAGCTTCCGAGATCGGACGAGATCCGGCGTGTTCAGGGTGGTATGGCCGTAAGCGACAGCAGAAGTGGCCGGTACGGCTCATGTACAGTAGAGGACAGTACATTTCTTTAACCATAGAAACATGGTTAAAACAATATGCGTCAGCCACATCTCTATTTATTACAAACAGGCCGTTTTTTTTTTTCCATTCAACAAGGCGGAAGAAAGTGCACCGTTCCCGGCGGCACTGCAATGCCGGGTCGATGCGTGGAGTGAACGGAGCAAGCCCCTTTTTCAACTCCTGAGTCAAAAAATCCGTTTAATATTTAGTCCCCATATAGGGGACATATCAGATATTAAACTGATAAGAACAGATACTACACTTGATCTTAGCCAAAAGGCCGAGAAGCGATAACCCTCAAACTGACTGCTGTGAAGTCCGCTTCCTAGGCTAACGACATTCCCATCCGGTCTGATACCCACTTAGTCATCACCATATACCCACTTGGGCATTAGCATAACAATGACCTCTGTGACCTCTCTAAGGACCCATTGGTAGATGCTTACAGCACCGTGGAGTATGCAAGCTTGCAGATCTGCTATTTTCATAACATTTCAAAAATGACAAAAGTAGCCCATCCACATGCATGCTTGTAGGTAGCCATTTTCAACAACTTCCGTTGGTCGCAGAGGCTCGGGATTGCCACCGTTGGAAAGCTCGCACCTGAGATAGGGGGGGGGGGGGGGGGGAGTGGAGGTGCATGGGCGTCGGTAGTGGGGGTGGGGTAGGCGTTGTTAAAATGTTTAAAAAGTGGAAAAACTGGGACGCTTTGGAGAAGCACAAGGGGGCGCTGCTGTGCAGCAAGCCCTCGGCCGTGCCCCGCCCACATTGGGGGCGTTGTTTTAAAATGTGGGTGTGGCCTATCAGAGCGTAGAACAACTCTGGTCTCTCTTCATGACGGATACAAAACTATATGTTGTGTTTGGCCCTACCTCTGGTAGGGGTTTATCAATTGTCTGGGGCCATTGTCACTTGCTCCGCGAGTGGGAATCGAACTCACAGCCCTCCGCATTAGAGTCAGTTGCAATGACCACTAGTCCATTGCCCGCCCTACACCCTGAACAGATCAGGATTCTATATAAAGGGATATTAGCTGGGTTTAAATAGAGCTTGAA
>NC_136806.1:65330401-65332901 GCF_951216825.1 Electrona antarctica
GCTGTCCGCTGCTGAGTCCTTTGGCAAGGCCTCCGCCGCTCCTCTCTTCTGCGGGCCCTTCGGCCCCTTCGGGCCTGCACCCCCAGCCGGAGAGGAAATCCCTGCTCCACCAGCCACAGTCCCCCCTCCCCCAAGCCCACCACCACCTGCCCCACCCCTCACGGGGCAGGCCCTTACAAGGTGGGCCGTAGCCCCGCAGGCATGGCAGGCCTTGGGGGCCTCTACACCCGTGCACGCGCTTGCTCGGTGTCCGCCCCCCCTGCACTTCCTGCAGAAGGGAGGCTGCCCCCTATAAAACAGGTAGCCTCTTGCTTCTCCTATGTTGAAGAAAGCCGGGGGGTGCGACAGTCCATCAGGCCCACTTCGATCCGCATTAAATACCATGGGAAACTCCCTTCTCCCCGTCCAGATGCCCATCTCGTCCTTCTCCTGCGTCACCCAGTCGTTGGGACACACTCCTCCATACCCACTTAGAAACGCCGCAATGTCCTCGGTGGCCACATGTGGGTTGTACATGTGGACCGTGACAACTCTTTTTTTTTCCATCCCCAAATATATTACATCCACATGTCTTAGTGGCTCCTCTCCTCTCTTCCGCCAGTATACACCATACACTTTGTGTACCTTTTTTTCCACGTGGAAGGTCACATCAAACCCTCTCCCCAGAGGATTGTCTTGTAGGCACATAATGTCCTCTACCTTTACATTTAGCAGCCCGATCAAAATGTCCGTCGTGAAAGTTTTCCTCTCCACCGGGACGCCCTTCTTCCATCTGAACCGCAGCGTGTTCTTTACTTCAGTTCCGTCGTTCATCCTCTCTGTCAAAAAAAACCTTCCTTTAAGCCAGCTTAATCCTCCTCATCCACTTCCCGTACTTCTGATTTTAGCCAAAAGGCCGAGAAGCGATAACCCTCAAACTGACTGCTGTGAAGTCCGCTTCCTAGGCTAACGACATTCCCATCCGGTCTGATACCCACTTAGTCATCACCATATACCCACTTGGGCATTAGCATAACAATGACCTCTGTGACCTCTCTAAGGACCCATTGGTAGATGCTTACAGCACCGTGGAGTATGCAAGCTTGCAGATCTGCTATTTTCATAACATTTCAAAAATGACAAAAGTAGCCCATCCACATGCATGCTTGTAGGTAGCCATTTTCAACAACTTCCGTTGGTCGCAGAGGCTCGGGATTGCCACCGTTGGAAAGCTCGCACCTGAGATAGGGGGGGGGGGGGGGGGGGGGGAGTGGAGGTGCATGGGCGTCGGTAGTGGGGGTGGGGTAGGCGTTGTTAAAATGTTTAAAAAGTGGAAAAACTGGGACGCTTTGGAGAAGCACAAGGGGGCGCTGCTGTGCAGCAAGCCCTCGGCCGTGCCCCGCCCACATTGGGGGCGTTGTTTTAAAATGTGGGTGTGGCCTATCAGAGCGTAGAACAACTCTGGTCTCTCTTCATGACGGATACAAAACTATATGTTGTGTTTGGCCCTACCTCTGGTAGGGGTTTATCAATTGTCTGGGGCCATTGTCACTTGCTCCGCGAGTGGGAATCGAACTCACAGCCCTCCGCATTAGAGTCAGTTGCAATGACCACTAGTCCATTGCCCGCCCTACACCCTGAACAGATCAGGATTCTATATAAAGGGATATTAGCTGGGTTTAAATAGAGCTTGAATGTTTAAACAGTACTGGTCGGGATCCTGTTAAAAACGGCATCGTCCGAGAGGTGGATTTGAACCACCAACCTCTTGGTTTACGGCCAAGCACACTAGTCCACTGAGCCAAACAGGCTGTTGAGTGTTGAAGCAAAAGTGTGTGCATTGCAAATGGATTTGGAGTCCCAGTTGCGCGGCCGCTGTGCGCCCGTAGCCAATGGTGAAGATTCCAGGGGGGGTGCTTAAGAGTGGGTACCCGGGTTCGGATGGAGAGCCGGGTTGTGGGTTTAGCTGGCTTCGGGCCTGGCACCCCGGTGGGGGCCCAAGGCTCCCTGGGTCCGCGTGGAGAGCCGGGCAAACCGGCTTTCTGCTGTCCACACTTAGAAGATTTTTACACTCGTACCCCGGAAGTCACGTTAGAGGCTGGCCCATGCCACCCCCTCCCCCGTGGGTTACCCGGGTCCGGGTGGAGAGCCGGGTTCCCACTTTAGCCGAGTTCTGAGTGGGCACCCCGGCAGGGTGACAAGGCTCCCAGGGGCCGCGTGGAGAGCCGGGCAAAACGCCACATTGTGTGTCTTTCACGCTTTTCATGCTTTTCCACGCTTTGAAGATTTTTCACTTGCACTCCGGAATTCATGTACTCCTTCCGTCCCCCTCCCCCTCGGCCGCACCCCCGCCAACAAGTTCGTGCTGCACATGATCTGGTGTTTTGTCATTCAGTCTGCCGACATGAAAAAGCTTACGGCACCTGGTATTCCCAGGCAGTCTCCCATCCAAGTACTGACCAGGCCCTACCCTGCTTAGCTTCCGAGATCGGACGAGATCGGGCGTGTTCAGGGTGGTATG
>NC_136806.1:65335401-65345401 GCF_951216825.1 Electrona antarctica
GTGTACCTTTTTTTCCACGTGGAAGGTCACATCAAACCCTCTCCCCAGAGGATTGTCTTGTAGGCACATAATGTCCTCTACCTTTACATTTAGCAGCCCGATCAAAATGTCCGTCGTGAAAGTTTTCCTCTCCACCGGGACGCCCTTCTTCCATCTGAACCGCAGCGTGTTCTTTACTTCAGTTCCGTCGTTCATCCTCTCTGTCAAAAAAAACCTTCCTTTAAGCCAGCTTAATCCTCCTCATCCACTTCCCGTACTTCTGATTTTAGCCAAAAGGCCGAGAAGCGATAACCCTCAAACTGACTGCTGTGAAGTCCGCTTCCTAGGCTAACGACATTCCCATCCGGTCTGATACCCACTTAGTCATCACCATATACCCACTTGGGCATTAGCATAACAATGACCTCTGTGACCTCTCTAAGGACCCATTGGTAGATGCTTACAGCACCGTGGAGTATGCAAGCTTGCAGATCTGCTATTTTCATAACATTTCAAAAATGACAAAAGTAGCCCATCCACATGCATGCTTGTAGGTAGCCATTTTCAACAACTTCCGTTGGTCGCAGAGGCTCGGGATTGCCACCGTTGGAAAGCTCGCACCTGAGATAGGGGGGGGGGGGGGGGGGGAGTGGAGGTGCATGGGCGTCGGTAGTGGGGGTGGGGTAGGCGTTGTTAAAATGTTTAAAAAGTGGAAAAACTGGGACGCTTTGGAGAAGCACAAGGGGGCGCTGCTGTGCAGCAAGCCCTCGGCCGTGCCCCGCCCACATTGGGGGCGTTGTTTTAAAATGTGGGTGTGGCCTATCAGAGCGTAGAACAACTCTGGTCTCTCTTCATGACGGATACAAAACTATATGTTGTGTTTGGCCCTACCTCTGGTAGGGGTTTATCAATTGTCTGGGGCCATTGTCACTTGCTCCGCGAGTGGGAATCGAACTCACAGCCCTCCGCATTAGAGTCAGTTGCAATGACCACTAGTCCATTGCCCGCCCTACACCCTGAACAGATCAGGATTCTATATAAAGGGATATTAGCTGGGTTTAAATAGAGCTTGAATGTTTAAACAGTACTGGTCGGGATCCTGTTAAAAACGGCATCGTCCCAGAGGTGGATTTGAACCACCAACCTCTTGGTTTACAGCCAAGCACACTAGTCCACTGAGCCAAACAGGCTGTTGAGTGTTGAAGCAAAAGTGTGTGCATTGCAAATGGATTTGGAGTCCCAGGGGCGCGGCCGCTGTGCGCCCGTAGCCAATGGTGAAGATTCCAGGGGGGGTGCTTAAGAGTGGGTACCCGGGTTCGGATGGAGAGCCGGGTTGTGGGTTTAGCTGGCTTCGGGCCTGGCACCCCGGTGGGGGCCCAAGGCTCCCTGGGTCCGCGTGGAGAGCCGGGCAAACCGGCTTTCTGCTGTCCACACTTAGAAGATTTTTACACTCGTACCCCGGAAGTCACGTTAGAGGCTGGCCCATGCCACCCCCTCCCCCGTGGGTTACCCGGGTCCGGGTGGAGAGCCGGGTTCCCACTTTAGCCGAGTTCTGAGTGGGCACCCCGGCAGGGTGACAAGGCTCCCAGGGGCCGCGTGGAGAGCCGGGCAAAACGCCACATTGTGTGTCTTTCACGCTTTTCATGCTTTTCCACGCTTTGAAGATTTTTCACTTGCACTCCGGAATTCATGTACTCCTTCCGTCCCCCTCCCCCTCGGCCGCACCCCCGCCAACAAGTTCGTGCTGCACATGATCTGGTGTTTTGTCATTCAGTCTGCCGACATGAAAAAGCTTACGGCACCTGGTATTCCCAGGCAGTCTCCCATCCAAGTACTGACCAGGCCCTACCCTGCTTAGCTTCCGAGATCGGACGAGATCGGGCGTGTTCAGGGTGGTATGGCCGTACGCGACAGCAGAGGAGGCCGGCACGGCTCATGTACACAGCAGATGGCTTTGGCCAATGGCTTTCATGAAAAAGCTTACGGCACCTGGTATTCCCAGGCAGTCTCCCATCCAAGTACTGACCAGGCCCTACCCTGCTTAGCTTCCGAGATCGGACGAGATCGGGCGTGTTCAGGGTGGTATGGCCGTAAGCGACAGCTGAGAAGGCCGGCACGGCTCATGTACACAGCAGATGGCTTTGGCCAATGCCTTTCATGAAAAGGCTTACGGCACCTGGTATTCCCAGGCAGTCTCCCATCCAAGTACTGACCAGGCCCTACCCTGCTTAGCTTCCGAGATCGGACGAGTTCAGGGTGGTATGGCCGTAAGCGACAGCAGAGGTGGCCGGCACGGCTCATGTACACAGCAGATGGCTTTGGCCAATGCCTTTCATGAAAAAGCTTACGGCACCTGGTATTCCCAGGCAGTCTCCCATCCAAGTACTGACCAGGCCCTACCCTGCTTAGCTTCCGAGATCGGACGAGATCGGGCGTGTTCAGGGTGGTATGGCCGTAGGCGACAGCAGAGGTGGCCGGCACGGCTCATGTACACAGCAGATGGCTTTGGCCAATGCCTTTCATGAAAATGCTTACGGCACCTGGTATTCCCAGGCAGTCTCCCATCCAAGTACTGACCAGGCCCTACCCTGCTTAGCTTCCGAGATCGGACGAGATCGGGCGTGTTCAGGGTGGTATGGCCGTAAGCGACAGCAGAGGTGGCCGGCACGGCTCATGTACACAGCAGATGGCTTTGGCCAATGCCTTTCATGAAAAAGCTTACGGCACCTGGTATTCCCAGGCAGTCTCCCATCCAAGTACTGACCAGGCCCTACCCTGCTTAGCTTCCGAGATCGGACGAGATCGGGCGTGTTCAGGGTGGTATGGCCGTAAGCGACAGCAGAGTTGGCCGGCACGGCTCATGTACACAGCAGATGGCTTTGGCCAAAGCCTTCCATGAAAAAGCGTACGGCACCTGGTATTCCCAGGCAGTCTCCCATCCAAGTACTGACCAGGCCCTATCCTGCTTAGCTTCCGAGATCGGACGAGATCCGGCGTGTTCAGGGTGGTATGGCCGTAAGCGACAGCAGAAGTGGCCGGTACGGCTCATGTACAGTAGAGGACAGTACATTTCTTTAACCATAGAAACATGGTTAAAACAATATGCGTCAGCCACATCTCTATTTATTACAAACAGGCCGTTTTTTTTTTCTCCATTCAACAAGGCGGAAGAAAGTGCACCGTTCCCGGCGGCACTGCAATGCCGGGTCGATGCGTGGAGTGAACGGAGCAAGCCCCTTTTTCAACTCCTGAGTCAAAAAATCCGTTTAATATTTAGTCCCCATATAGGGGACATATCAGATATTAAACTGATAAGAACAGATACTACACTTGATCTTAGCCAAAAGGCCGAGAAGCGATAACCCTCAAACTGACTGCTGTGAAGTCCGCTTCCTAGGCTAACGACATTCCCATCCGGTCTGATACCCACTTAGTCATCACCATATACCCACTTGGGCATTAGCATAACAATGACCTCTGTGACCTCTCTAAGGACCCATTGGTAGATGCTTACAGCACCGTGGAGTATGCAAGCTTGCAGATCTGCTATTTTCATAACATTTCAAAAATGACAAAAGTAGCCCATCCACATGCATGCTTGTAGGTAGCCATTTTCAACAACTTCCGTTGGTCGCAGAGGCTCGGGATTGCCACCGTTGGAAAGCTCGCACCTGAGATAGGGGGGGGGGGGGGGGGAGTGGAGGTGCATGGGCGTCGGTAGTGGGGGTGGGGTAGGCGTTGTTAAAATGTTTAAAAAGTGGAAAAACTGGGACGCTTTGGAGAAGCACAAGGGGGCGCTGCTGTGCAGCAAGCCCTCGGCCGTGCCCCGCCCACATTGGGGGCGTTGTTTTAAAATGTGGGTGTGGCCTATCAGAGCGTAGAACAACTCTGGTCTCTCTTCATGACGGATACAAAACTATATGTTGTGTTTGGCCCTACCTCTGGTAGGGGTTTATCAATTGTCTGGGGCCATTGTCACTTGCTCCGCGAGTGGGAATCGAACTCACAGCCCTCCGCATTAGAGTCAGTTGCAATGACCACTAGTCCATTGCCCGCCCTACACCCTGAACAGATCAGGATTCTATATAAAGGGATATTAGCTGGGTTTAAATAGAGCTTGAATGTTTAAACAGTACTGGTCGGGATCCTGTTAAAAACGGCATCGTCCCAGAGGTGGATTTGAACCACCAACCTCTTGGTTTACGGCCAAGCACACTAGTCCACTGAGCCAAACAGGCTGTTGAGTGTTGAAGCAAAAGTGTGTGCATTGCAAATGGATTTGGAGTCCCAGGGGCGCGGCCGCTGTGCGCCCGTAGCCAATGGTGAAGATTCCAGGGGGGGTGCTTAAGAGTGGGTACCCGGGTTCGGATGGAGAGCCGGGTTGTGGGTTTAGCTGGCTTCGGGCCTGGCACCCCGGTGGGGGCCCAAGGCTCCCTGGGTCCGCGTGGAGAGCCGGGCAAACCGGCTTTCTGCTGTCCACACTTAGAAGATTTTTACACTCGTACCCCGGAAGTCACGTTAGAGGCTGGCCCATGCCACCCCCTCCCCCGTGGGTTACCCGGGTCCGGGTGGAGAGCCGGGTTCCCACTTTAGCCGAGTTCTGAGTGGGCACCCCGGCAGGGTGACAAGGCTCCCAGGGGCCGCGTGGAGAGCCGGGCAAAACGCCACATTGTGTGTCTTTCACGCTTTTCATGCTTTTCCACGCATTGAAGATTTTTCACTTGCACTCCGGAATTCATGTACTCCTTCCGTCCCCCTCCCCCTCGGCCGCACCCCCGCCAACAAGTTCGTGCTGCACATGATCTGGTGTTTTGTCATTCAGTCTGCCGACATGAAAAAGCTTACGGCACCTGGTATTCCCAGGCAGTCTCCCATCCAAGTACTGACCAGGCCCTACCCTGCTTAGCTTCCGAGATCGGACGAGATCGGGCGTGTTCAGGGTGGTATGGCCGTACGCGACAGCAGAGGAGGCCGGCACGGCTCATGTACACAGCAGATGGCTTTGGCCAATGGCTTTCATGAAAAAGCTTACGGCACCTGGTATTCCCAGGCAGTCTCCCATCCAAGTACTGACCAGGCCCTACCCTGCTTAGCTTCCGAGATCGGACGAGATCGGGCGTGTTCAGGGTGGTATGGCCGTAAGCGACAGCTGAGAAGGCCGGCACGGCTCATGTACACAGCAGATGGCTTTGGCCAATGCCTTTCATGAAAAGGCTTACGGCACCTGGTATTCCCAGGCAGTCTCCCATCCAAGTACTGACCAGGCCCTACCCTGCTTAGCTTCCGAGATCGGACGAGTTCAGGGTGGTATGGCCGTAAGCGACAGCAGAGGTGGCCGGCACGGCTCATGTACACAGCAGATGGCTTTGGCCAATGCCTTTCATGAAAAAGCTTACGGCACCTGGTATTCCCAGGCAGTCTCCCATCCAAGTACTGACCAGGCCCTACCCTGCTTAGCTTCCGAGATCGGACGAGATCGGGCGTGTTCAGGGTGGTATGGCCGTAGGCGACAGCAGAGGTGGCCGGCACGGCTCATGTACACAGCAGATGGCTTTGGCCAATGCCTTTCATGAAAATGCTTACGGCACCTGGTATTCCCAGGCAGTCTCCCATCCAAGTACTGACCAGGCCCTACCCTGCTTAGCTTCCGAGATCGGACGAGATCGGGCGTGTTCAGGGTGGTATGGCCGTAAGCGACAGCAGAGGTGGCCGGCACGGCTCATGTACACAGCAGATGGCTTTGGCCAATGCCTTTCATGAAAAAGCTTACGGCACCTGGTATTCCCAGGCAGTCTCCCATCCAAGTACTGACCAGGCCCTACCCTGCTTAGCTTCCGAGATCGGACGAGATCGGGCGTGTTCAGGGTGGTATGGCCGTAAGCGACAGCAGAGTTGGCCGGCACGGCTCATGTACACAGCAGATGGCTTTGGCCAAAGCCTTCCATGAAAAAGCGTACGGCACCTGGTATTCCCAGGCAGTCTCCCATCCAAGTACTGACCAGGCCCTATCCTGCTTAGCTTCCGAGATCGGACGAGATCCGGCGTGTTCAGGGTGGTATGGCCGTAAGCGACAGCAGAAGTGGCCGGTACGGCTCATGTACAGTAGAGGACAGTACATTTCTTTAACCATAGAAACATGGTTAAAACAATATGCGTCAGCCACATCTCTATTTATTACAAACAGGCCGTTTTTTTTTTTCCATTCAACAAGGCGGAAGAAAGTGCACCGTTCCCGGCGGCACTGCAATGCCGGGTCGATGCGTGGAGTGAACGGAGCAAGCCCCTTTTTCAACTCCTGAGTCAAAAAATCCGTTTAATATTTAGTCCCCATATAGGGGACATATCAGATATTAAACTGATAAGAACAGATACTACACTTGATCTTAGCCAAAAGGCCGAGAAGCGATAACCCTCAAACTGACTGCTGTGAAGTCCGCTTCCTAGGCTAACGACATTCCCATCCGGTCTGATACCCACTTAGTCATCACCATATACCCACTTGGGCATTAGCATAACAATGACCTCTGTGACCTCTCTAAGGACCCATTGGTAGATGCTTACAGCACCGTGGAGTATGCAAGCTTGCAGATCTGCTATTTTCATAACATTTCAAAAATGACAAAAGTAGCCCATCCACATGCATGCTTGTAGGTAGCCATTTTCAACAACTTCCGTTGGTCGCAGAGGCTCGGGATTGCCACCGTTGGAAAGCTCGCACCTGAGATAGGGGGGGGGGGGGGGGGGGGGGGGGAGTGGAGGTGCATGGGCGTCGGTAGTGGGGGTGGGGTAGGCGTTGTTAAAATGTTTAAAAAGTGGAAAAACTGGGACGCTTTGGAGAAGCACAAGGGGGCGCTGCTGTGCAGCAAGCCCTCGGCCGTGCCCCGCCCACATTGGGGGCGTTGTTTTAAAATGTGGGTGTGGCCTATCAGAGCGTAGAACAACTCTGGTCTCTCTTCATGACGGATACAAAACTATATGTTGTGTTTGGCCCTACCTCTGGTAGGGGTTTATCAATTGTCTGGGGCCATTGTCACTTGCTCCGCGAGTGGGAATCGAACTCACAGCCCTCCGCATTAGAGTCAGTTGCAATGACCACTAGTCCATTGCCCGCCCTACACCCTGAACAGATCAGGATTCTATATAAAGGGATATTAGCTGGGTTTAAATAGAGCTTGAATGTTTAAACAGTACTGGTCGGGATCCTGTTAAAAACGGCATCGTCCCAGAGGTGGATTTGAACCACCAACCTCTTGGTTTACGGCCAAGCACACTAGTCCACTGAGCCAAACAGGCTGTTGAGTGTTGAAGCAAAAGTGTGTGCATTGCAAATGGATTTGGAGTCCCAGGGGCGCGGCCGCTGTGCGCCCGTAGCCAATGGTGAAGATTCCAGGGGGGGGTGCTTAAGAGTGGGTACCCGGGTTCGGATGGAGAGCCGGGTTGTGGGGTTTAGCTGGCTTCGGGCCTGGCACCCCGGTGGGGGCCCAAGGCTCCCTGGGTCCGCGTGGAGAGCCGGGCAAACCGGCTTTCTGCTGTCCACACTTAGAAGATTTTTACACTCCAGGCGCGCCTGAGCCATGGAGCAAACGGAGCAGCTGCGGCACCATTTGAAATAGTGGTGTCGCAACGCGACACCACTATTTATCACCCCCCCCCCCCCCCCCCCCCCCCCCCCCCCCCACCCCGGCCGCCGCCACGCTCGAAGCGCACGGTGCGCGACAGCGAGAGAGAGAGAGAGAGAGAGAGAGAGAGAGAGAGGAGGAGAGGGTGTTTGTCTATGTGTGCGTGAGCGCGGCACGCGCGGAGAGAGAGAGGGAGAGAGAGTGGGATGCTGCGTGTTAAAAAATAAATAGGCTACTAATTCGCGCATTGCATCCAATAATGCCCGGCTTGCCCACCTGTGTGAATCACTTACTTTGTGCTTGCTGCTAGTTTTCAGAAGAATTAATCCAAGGTTTGTCATATTATGTTTTAAAGTAGGCATACATTTTAGCTGGTCAGTCAGTGTGTGCAGACTCAGAGAGAGAAGCAGCACTGCTCTGCTGATTAAATTGATATGACCTAGATATGTCATATGCGCTGACTGGCAAGTTAATTAGTTATTTGGCAACACCTGTGTGAAATACCAGAATAAGCTTTTTCTTTTTTGTTGTGGCCATCTACAGGCCGGCCATGACTGTACTACAGCTGGAAGTTTTTTCCACAGCTGTGGAATGTCACGTTATTATTTATATAAATAAAAAGTGGACTGGTTGGAGGATAAAATAAATAGTATTCTTAAACTACATTTGTGTGACTTTTTGGTTTTTTTTATCATCGTCTCTGCTCTGCTTTTTCTCCCTGGAAATAAAAACGTCTGGGTTTCCGAGGCTACTGCTCTGCTGCTGACGCTATTTCCGGTTACCTTTACGCACGGGGCGCACGGATTTGAATTTCTCCGGTCAGCCTGAATGTGTGTGTTGTTGTTGTCAACATGGCTCAGAAGAGAATGAGTGATTTATTTGGTGGGTCCAAGCCCAAATCAAGTCTAGTTCATGAACCCTTGGCCTTCATGGGCACCAGCAGCAGTGTTCAGCAGGGAACGAGTGCTAACGTTGTTGGAGGAGAAGGAGGACAATAATAAAAACAACAGCAGCAGCAGCAGCGCAAGCAGCAGTGTCCATCTCACGTAGCCTACATAATGACATTCTGGACACGTAACTCACGTTGGATATACAGTAAATGCCATGATGAGGGAATTAACCACCCCGGAGCGCAAGAGCACATTTGGGGTTTAAGGTAAAGCATTTACAATTTATTATATATTATTTCTCTAATAGTCACTATTGCAGTGAGAAATAATATAGTATTTACTAATTACTATGGCCGCCGTGCCAACTGAACTGCTGAATGCTGCTGCAATTTAATGTTAGATATTAGATTCTGACGGGGAGGGATCTATGATGAATGATGACGATACAACACCGGGGTCGCCGAGCCCAAGCGCGCTGCGCTGTCAGCTCGTCTGTTGTATAATAAGGCTATAATTTATATGTTTTGTTTTGATATCGGCGCCTTGCCAATGTCATGTGTAGCCTAAATAGGCCTATGCCTTTTTATGATGCATTTTGTCAGTTTGTTCATATAACTTGCGTGTGGAGAGGGAAAGTAAAAGCCACTTTTCCTTGTGAAAATGCGCGAAAACGCGCGTGCACGAGGCACATGCACGCGCATTTTTGCGCGCGCGCTACGCGCGCGCATGAGTCCAAATCTGTGCTCCCCCACCTGGAAACGAAGTTAGGCGCCCCTGTTACACTCGTACCCCGGAAGTCACGTTAGAGGCTGGCCCATGCCACCCCCTCCCCCGTGGGTTACCCGGGTCCGGGTGGAGAGCCGGGTTCCCACTTTAGCCGAGTTCTGAGTGGGCACCCCGGCAGGGTGACAAGGCTCCCAGGGGCCGCGTGGAGAGCCGGGCAAAACGCCACATTGTGTGTCTTTCACGCTTTTCATGCTTTTCCACGCATTGAAGATTTTTCACTTGCACTCCGGAATTCATGTACTCCTTCCGTCCCCCTCCCCCTCGGCCGCACCCCCGCCAACAAGTTCGTGCTGCACATGATCTGGTGTTTTGTCATTCAGTCTGCCGACATGAAAAAGCTTACGGCACCTGGTATTCCCAGGCAGTCTCCCATCCAAGTACTGACCAGGCCCTACCCTGCTTAGCTTCCGAGATCGGACGAGATCGGGCGTGTTCAGGGTGGTATGGCCGTACGCGACAGCAGAGGAGGCCGGCACGGCTCATGTACACAGCAGATGGCTTTGGCCAATGGCTTTCATGAAAAAGCTTACGGCACCTGGTATTCCCAGGCAGTCTCCCATCCAAGTACTGACCAGGCCCTACCCTGCTTAGCTTCCGAGATCGGACGAGATCGGGCGTGTTCAGGGTGGTATGGCCGTAAGCGACAGCTGAGAAGGCCGGCACGGCTCATGTACACAGCAGATGGCTTTGGCCAATGCCTTTCATGAAAAGGCTTACGGCACCTGG
>NC_136806.1:65347901-65352901 GCF_951216825.1 Electrona antarctica
TCTTTGTTTTTTCATCCCCAAATATATTACATCCACATGTCGTAGTGGCTCCTCTCCTCTCTTCCGCCAGTATACAAAATACACTTGGTGTACCCTTTTTTCCACGTGGAAGGTCACATCAAACCCTCTCCCCAGAGGATTGTCTTGTAGGCACATAATGTCCTCTACCTTTACATTTAGCAGCCCGATCAAAATGTCCCTCGTGAAAGGTTTCCTCTCCACCGGGACGCCCTTCTTCCAACTGAACCGCAGCGTGTTCTTTACTCCAGTTCCGTCGTTCATCCTCTCTGTCAAAAAACCTTCCTTTAAGCCAGCTTAATCCTCCTCATCCACTTCCCGTACTTCTGATTTTAGCCAAAAGGCCGAGAAGCGATAACCCTCAAACTGACTGCTGTGAAGTCCGCTTCCTAGGCTAACGACATTCCCATCCGGTCTGATACCCACTTAGTCATCACCATATACCCACTTGGGCATTAGCATAACAATGACCTCTGTGACCTCTCTAAGGACCCATTGGTAGATGCTTACAGCACCGTGGAGTATGCAAGCTTGCAGATCTGCTATTTTCATAACATTTCAAAAATGACAAAAGTAGCCCATCCACATGCATGCTTGTAGGTAGCCATTTTCAACAACTTCCGTTGGTCGCAGAGGCTCGGGATTGCCACCGTTGGAAAGCTCGCACCTGAGATAGGGGGGGGGGGGGGGGAGTGGAGGTGCATGGGCGTCGGTAGTGGGGGTGGGGTAGGCGTTGTTAAAATGTTTAAAAAGTGGAAAAACTGGGACGCTTTGGAGAAGCACAAGGGGGCGCTGCTGTGCAGCAAGCCCTCGGCCGTGCCCCGCCCACATTGGGGGCGTTGTTTTAAAATGTGGGTGTGGCCTATCAGAGCGTAGAACAACTCTGGTCTCTCTTCATGACGGATACAAAACTATATGTTGTGTTTGGCCCTACCTCTGGTAGGGGTTTATCAATTGTCTGGGGCCATTGTCACTTGCTCCGCGAGTGGGAATCGAACTCACAGCCCTCCGCATTAGAGTCAGTTGCAATGACCACTAGTCCATTGCCCGCCCTACACCCTGAACAGATCAGGATTCTATATAAAGGGATATTAGCTGGGTTTAAATAGAGCTTGAATGTTTAAACAGTACTGGTCGGGATCCTGTTAAAAACGGCATCGTCCCAGAGGTGGATTTGAACCACCAACCTCTTGGTTTACGGCCAAGCACACTAGTCCACTGAGCCAAACAGGCTGTTGAGTGTTGAAGCAAAAGTGTGTGCATTGCAAATGGATTTGGAGTCCCAGGGGCGCGGCCGCTGTGCGCCCGTAGCCAATGGTGAAGATTCCAGGGGGGGTGCTTAAGAGTGGGTACCCGGGTTCGGATGGAGAGCCGGGTTGTGGGTTTAGCTGGCTTCGGGCCTGGCACCCCGGTGGGGGCCCAAGGCTCCCTGGGTCCGCGTGGAGAGCCGGGCAAACCGGCTTTCTGCTGTCCACACTTAGAAGATTTTTACACTCGTACCCCGGAAGTCACGTTAGAGGCTGGCCCATGCCACCCCCTCCCCCGTGGGTTACCCGGGTCCGGGTGGAGAGCCGGGTTCCCACTTTAGCCGAGTTCTGAGTGGGCACCCCGGCAGGGTGACAAGGCTCCCAGGGGCCGCGTGGAGAGCCGGGCAAAACGCCACATTGTGTGTCTTTCACGCTTTTCATGCTTTTCCACGCTTTGAAGATTTTTCACTTGCACTCCGGAATTCATGTACTCCTTCCGTCCCCCTCCCCCTCGGCCGCACCCCCGCCAACAAGTTCATGCTGCACATGATCTGGTGTTTTGTCATTCAGTCTGCCGACATGAAAAAGCTTACGGCACCTGGTATTCCCAGGCAGTCTCCTATCCAAGTATTGACCAGGCCCTACCCTGCTTAGCTTCCGAGATCGGACGAGATCGGGCGTGTTCAGGGTGGTATGGCCGTACGCGACAGCAGAGGAGGCCGGCACGGCTCATGTACACAGCAGATGGCTTTGGCCAATGGCTTTCATGAAAAAGCTTACGGCACCTGGTATTCCCAGGCAGTCTCCCATCCAAGTACTGACCAGGCCCTACCCTGCTTAGCTTCCGAGATCGGACGAGATCGGGCGTGTTCAGGGTGGTATGGCCGTAAGCGACAGCTGAGAAGGCCGGCACGGCTCATGTACACAGCAGATGGCTTTGGCCAATGCCTTTCATGAAAAGGCTTACGGCACCTGGTATTCCCAGGCAGTCTCCCATCCAAGTACTGACCAGGCCCTACCCTGCTTAGCTTCCGAGATCGGACGAGTTCAGGGTGGTATGGCCGTAAGCGACAGCAGAGGTGGCCGGCACGGCTCATGTACACAGCAGATGGCTTTGGCCAATGCCTTTCATGAAAAAGCTTACGGCACCTGGTATTCCCAGGCAGTCTCCCATCCAAGTACTGACCAGGCCCTACCCTGCTTAGCTTCCGAGATCGGACGAGATCGGGCGTGTTCAGGGTGGTATGGCCGTAGGCGACAGCAGAGGTGGCCGGCACGGCTCATGTACACAGCAGATGGCTTTGGCCAATGCCTTTCATGAAAATGCTTACGGCACCTGGTATTCCCAGGCAGTCTCCCATCCAAGTACTGACCAGGCCCTACCCTGCTTAGCTTCCGAGATCGGACGAGATCGGGCGTGTTCAGGGTGGTATGGCCGTAAGCGACAGCAGAGGTGGCCGGCACGGCTCATGTACACAGCAGATGGCTTTGGCCAATGCCTTTCATGAAAAAGCTTACGGCACCTGGTATTCCCAGGCAGTCTCCCATCCAAGTACTGACCAGGCCCTACCCTGCTTAGCTTCCGAGATCGGACGAGATCGGGCGTGTTCAGGGTGGTATGGCCGTAAGCGACAGCAGAGTTGGCCGGCACGGCTCATGTACACAGCAGATGGCTTTGGCCAAAGCCTTCCATGAAAAAGCGTACGGCACCTGGTATTCCCAGGCAGTCTCCCATCCAAGTACTGACCAGGCCCTATCCTGCTTAGCTTCCGAGATCGGACGAGATCCGGCGTGTTCAGGGTGGTATGGCCGTAAGCGACAGCAGAAGTGGCCGGTACGGCTCATGTACAGTAGAGGACAGTACATTTCTTTAACCATAGAAACATGGTTAAAACAATATGCGTCAGCCACATCTCTATTTATTACAAACAGGCCGTTTTTTTTTTTCCATTCAACAAGGCGGAAGAAAGTGCACCGTTCCCGGCGGCACTGCAATGCCGGGTCGATGCGTGGAGTGAACGGAGCAAGCCCCTTTTTCAACTCCTGAGTCAAAAAATCCGTTTAATATTTAGTCCCCATATAGGGGACATATCAGATATTAAACTGATAAGAACAGATTTTTTTTTTATTTATTGTTTGAACACATCAGCCTCAACGGCTTCCATACAACATAACATAATCATACATCATTATTCCATACAGTCAAAAACAAAATAAATCAACAAATGACTCAATTTACATCAACCAAAAAACATTCCTTCAAAGTCTTTTCTTTCTAACATTTCTATTCAAAGTCCTCTATCCTGGAGGTTCCTCTCTTTCCGCCCTAGTGGGCAACGTCCCAGTAACGTTAGCCGGTGAGGGTGGGCCAAACATGCCTCGGGGCTGGCCCGAGTCAAAACTCAGCGCCATCACCTCCTCCATCCTGCCAGATGCCATCACCTCCCCGCTTTCTGAGGAGTCCATGTCCTTCTCCACCTCTTCTCCTGCTCTCACCTTCTTCCCAGCTGGCGACGGGGCCCCTGCCCCCTTAGACGCCAGGGGGCCAGTCCCCGCCCCTTTCTTCTGTCCGCTGTCCGCTGCTGAGTCCTTTGGCAAGGCCTCCGCCGCTCCTCTCTTCTGCGGGCCCTTCGGCCCCTTCGGGCCTGCACCCCCAGCCGGAGAGGAAATCCCTGCTCCACCAGCCACAGTCCCCCCTCCCCCAAGCCCACCACCACCTGCCCCACCCCTCACGGGGCAGGCCCTTACAAGGTGGGCCGTAGCCCCGCAGGCATGGCAGGCCTTGGGGGCCTCTACACCCGTGCACGCGCTTGCTCGGTGTCCGCCCCCCCTGCACTTCCTGCAGAAGGGAGGCTGCCCCCTATAAAACAGGTAGCCTCTTGCTTCTCCTATGTTGAAGAAAGCCGGGGGGTGCGACAGTCCATCAGGCCCACTTCGATCCGCATTAAATATCATGGGAAACTCCCTTCTCCCCGTCCAGATGCCCATCTCGTCCTTCTCCTGCGTCACCCAGTCGTTGGGACACACTCCTCCATACCCACTTAGAAACACCGCAATGTCCTCGGTGGCCACATGTGGGTTGTACATGTGGACCGTGACAACTCTTTGTTTTTTCATCCCCAAATATATTACATCCACATGTCGTAGTGGCTCCTCTCCTCTCTTCCGCCAGTATACAAAATACACTTGGTGTACCCTTTTTTCCACGTGGAAGGTCACATCAAACCCTCTCCCCAGAGGATTGTCTTGTAGGCACATAATGTCCTCTACCTTTACATTTAGCAGCCCGATCAAAATGTCCCTCGTGAAAGGTTTCCTCTCCACCGGGACGCCCTTCTTCCAACTGAACCGCAGCGTGTTCTTTACTCCAGTTCCGTCGTTCATCCTCTCTGTCAAAAAACCTTCCTTTAAGCCAGCTTAATCCTCCTCATCCACTTCCCGTACTTCTGATTTTAGCCAAAAGGCCGAGAAGCGATAACCCTCAAACTGACTGCTGTGAAGTCCGCTTCCTAGGCTAACGACATTCCCATCCGGTCTGATACCCACTTAGTCATCACCATATACCCACTTGGGCATTAGCATAACAATGACCTCTGTGACCTCTCTAAGGACCCATTGGTAGATGCTTACAGCACCGTGGAGTATGCAAGCTTGCAGATCTGCTATTTTCATAACATTTCAAAAATGACAAAAGTAGCCCATCCACATGCATGCTTGTAGGTAGCCATTTTCAAC
>NC_136806.1:65360401-65377901 GCF_951216825.1 Electrona antarctica
AGCCCACCACCACCTGCCCCACCCCTCACGGGGCAGGCCCTTACAAGGTGGGCCGTAGCCCCGCAGGCATGGCAGGCCTTGGGGGCCTCTACACCCGTGCACGCGCTTGCTCGGTGTCCGCCCCCCCTGCACTTCCTGCAGAAGGGAGGCTGCCCCCTATAAAACAGGTAGCCTCTTGCTTCTCCTATGTTGAAGAAAGCCGGGGGGTGCGACAGTCCATCAGGCCCACTTCGATCCGCATTAAATATCATGGGAAACTCCCTTCTCCCCGTCCAGATGCCCATCTCGTCCTTCTCCTGCGTCACCCAGTCGTTGGGACACACTCCTCCATACCCACTTAGAAACGCCGCAATGTCCTCGGTGGCCACATGTGGGTTGTACATGTGGACCGTGACAACTCTTTTTTTTTCCATCCCCAAATATATTACCTCCACATGTCTTAGTGGCTCCTCTCCTCTCTTCCGCCAGTATACAACATACACTTTGTGTACCTTTTTTTCCACGTGGAAAGTCACATCAAACCCTCTCCCCAGAGGATTGTCTTGTAGGCACATAATGTCCTCTACCTTTACATTTAGCAGCCCGATCAAAATGTCCGTCGTGAAAGTTTTCCTCTCCACCGGGACGCCCTTCTTCCATCTGAACCGCAGCGTGTTCTTTACTTCAGTTCCGTCGTTCATCCTCTCTGTCAAAAACCTTCCTTTAAGCCAGCTTAATCCTCCTCATCCACTTCCCGTACTTCTGATTTTAGCCAAAAGGCCGAGAAGCGATAACCCTCAAACTGACTGCTGTGAAGTCCGCTTCCTAGGCTAACGACATTCCCATCCGGTCTGATACCCACTTAGTCATCACCATATACCCACTTGGGCATTAGCATAACAATGACCTCTGTGACCTCTCTAAGGACCCATTGGTAGATGCTTACAGCACCGTGGAGTATGCAAGCTTGCAGATCTGCTATTTTCATAACATTTCAAAAATGACAAAAGTGGCCCATCCACATGCATGCTTGTAGGTAGCCATTTTCAACAACTTCCGTTGGTCGCAGAGGCTCGGGATTGCCACCGTTGGAAAGCTCGCACCTGAGATAGGGGGGGGGGGGGGGGGGAGTGGAGGTGCATGGGCGTCGGTAGTGGGGGTGGGGTAGGCGTTGTTAAAATGTTTAAAAAGTGGAAAAACTGGGACGCTTTGGAGAAGCACAAGGGGGCGCTGCTGTGCAGCAAGCCCTCGGCCGTGCCCCGCCCACATTGGGGGCGTTGTTTTAAAATGTGGGTGTGGCCTATCAGAGCGTAGAACAACTCTGGTCTCTCTTCATGACGGATACAAAACTATATGTTGTGTTTGGCCCTACCTCTGGTAGGGGTTTATCAATTGTCTGGGGCCATTGTCACTTGCTCCGCGAGTGGGAATCGAACTCACAGCCCTCCGCATTAGAGTCAGTTGCAATGACCACTAGTCCATTGCCCGCCCTACACCCTGAACAGATCAGGATTCTATATAAAGGGATATTAGCTGGGTTTAAATAGAGCTTGAATGTTTAAACAGTACTGGTCGGGATCCTGTTAAAAACGGCATCGTCCCAGAGGTGGATTTGAACCACCAACCTCTTGGTTTACGGCCAAGCACACTAGTCCACTGAGCCAAACAGGCTGTTGAGTGTTGAAGCAAAAGTGTGTGCATTGCAAATGGATTTGGAGTCCCAGGGGCGCGGCCGCTGTGCGCCCGTAGCCAATGGTGAAGATTCCAGGGGGGGTGCTTAAGAGTGGGTACCCGGGTTCGGATGGAGAGCCGGGTTGTGGGTTTAGCTGGCTTCGGGCCTGGCACCCCGGTGGGGGCCCAAGGCTCCCTGGGTCCGCGTGGAGAGCCGGGCAAACCGGCTTTCTGCTGTCCACACTTAGAAGATTTTTACACTCGTACCCCGGAAGTCACGTTAGAGGCTGGCCCATGCCACCCCCTCCCCCGTGGGTTACCCGGGTCCGGGTGGAGAGCCGGGTTCCCACTTTAGCCGAGTTCTGAGTGGGCACCCCGGCAGGGTGACAAGGCTCCCAGGGGCCGCGTGGAGAGCCGGGCAAAACGCCACATTGTGTGTCTTTCACGCTTTTCATGCTTTTCCACGCTTTGAAGATTTTTCACTTGCACTCCGGAATTCATGTACTCCTTCCGTCCCCCTCCCCCTCGGCCGCACCCCCGCCAACAAGTTCGTGCTGCACATGATCTGGTGTTTTGTCATTCAGTCTGCCGACATGAAAAAGCTTACGGCACCTGGTATTCCCAGGCAGTCTCCCATCCAAGTACTGACCAGGCCCTACCCTGCTTAGCTTCCGAGATCGGACGAGATCGGGCGTGTTCAGGGTGGTATGGCCGTACGCGACAGCAGAGGAGGCCGGCACGGCTCATGTACACAGCAGATGGCTTTGGCCAATGGCTTTCATGAAAAAGCTTACGGCACCTGGTATTCCCAGGCAGTCTCCCATCCAAGTACTGACCAGGCCCTACCCTGCTTAGCTTCCGAGATCGGACGAGATCGGGCGTGTTCAGGGTGGTATGGCCGTAAGCGACAGCTGAGAAGGCCGGCACGGCTCATGTACACAGCAGATGGCTTTGGCCAATGCCTTTCATGAAAAGGCTTACGGCACCTGGTATTGCCAGGCAGTCTCCCATCCAAGTACTGACCAGGCCCTACCCTGCTTAGCTTCCGAGATCGGACGAGTTCAGGGTGGTATGGCCGTAAGCGACAGCAGAGGTGGCCGGCACGGCTCATGTACACAGCAGATGGCTTTGGCCAATGCCTTTCATGAAAAAGCTTACGGCACCTAGTATTCCCAGGCAGTCTCCCATCCAAGTACTGACCAGGCCCTACCCTGCTTAGCTTCCGAGATCGGACGAGATCGGGCGTGTTTTTTTTTTTTTTTTTATCTTTTTATTATAAAAATATTCAAAATAAAACATTTTTTACATCTTCCAACATGATTGTAACATTACATTGCTCACACATAGTTTGTTACATCACTTTTCCTCAAACAAAAAATTAAACATTTAGACAATCCATCAAAGCATTCCCATTTTTCCATTAGAAGTTGAAATCCAGTTTATCACTCCCATTTCTTGAGATAAGCCCACTCCCTTTCACAAAATATTTATCAAAGGAAACTCTATCCATATGTTTGTACACCAAAAGAATACTTTTCCTCATAATTGATTCAAAATAAGCCCAGACCTTCAACTTTTTCCCCTCAAAATGAGCCATGTTCCTCCTAAGCCAAACTGCTAACCTGCCATGGCTCATAGCATAATTCAGCAGATTCACATTGTACACTTTGCTTTTTTTACATGTTCCGAAAAGTAACAACATTTCCCAATCCTGTGAATCCACTAATTCACTTTTCCAATGTTTTTGTACAAACCTTTTAAGTCTCATTTGAAACACTTTCAGCTCTTTACATTCCACAAACATATGCATTAAACTTTCTGGTTCTAAACAGCAAACATCACATTCTCTTTTTATATTCCTGTTAATCTGATGCAAAACCACATTGTTGTAGATCCTGTTATGCCTCAATTTAAAGTCTAGATCTTCACATTCAATACTGTTATACTTCACGTTCAGGTTCTGCCATATTACTTTCACATCTATACCTGGAATCAGTTTAGGCCATACATTTTCAGAAGCAGGGGCTTTGATTTCTTTTTCTAGAAAAGTTCTATAAATCGTTTTAGCTACAACCATTGCTAAACCTCTCTTGTGTTCACCTTCTCCAAAATCCAGAGCAGGGAATGTAACCAGCATTTTGCCAATACTCTTACTCCGTATCATTTCACTCCAGCATTCTGGTAAGCTGCCTTTAATTCTGTCATATATGCTAATCACAGTTCTTGGCCTGATTTCATCGTTCCATTCCAACAGGCAGTCAACTATTCCTTGATCAGGTAGGAACCCTGGTACATATTCATAAGCCACATCTTTCACCTGTCTTATCCCTGCACCCATAAAAGTCTTCTCATACAAAGTTCTACCATCACACTTGATTTTGTGGTTTAGAAACAAAGGTTGATGCATAATAACATCTATGGTTTTACATTCATAATTCACATGAGGCAGAAATTCACCCCAGGCACTGAATACTTCCTTGTAGAAGTCGGGCACACGTTCATACATTGTTTTTTTCAAAGACATAAGCAAACCATTCTCCCCACATCCGCTACTCTGATTTACATATTCTCTGAAGAAGTGTTTCCATCCATAGTCCACTTCCCCATACAAGTACTTTTTCACAGTTTTTACTCGAATAGCTTTCCTTTTAATATTCAGATCGACCAATTTTAACCCACCTTCCTCACAATTACCTATCAAAGTCTTGCTGGATATTCGAACTCCTCTACCGCTCCATAGAAAATCAGTTATAATACAGTTTATCTCATTTAAAACCCAATCAGGGAGATCAATGGCTCCCAAAATATAATTACATTTTGACAAAATTAGAGCATTTATAACCACCACCTTCCCCTTCAGTTTCAAGAACCTTTGTTTCCAGAAATTCATCACCTGTTTTATTTTATTTAACACCCCAGTCCATGTGAGGTCCCTTGCTTCTTTCTCTTTCACACCCAGATTTACACCTAGTATTTTAATATAGTCCTTTGCTACAACCCCGTGTTTCTACTTTCCCAACATACATTATTTCTGATTTATCTATATTGATCTTTGCCCCTGATGCCTTCCCATAAACATCAAGGTGACCCATAATTCTTTTGATACTGTCCATATTTCTGACTGTAAATGATGTGTCATCCGCATATTGTTGGATTACACTTTGACCATTCCCTGGAATTTCCACACATTTAATCCCTATATCACTTTTTATCAGGGTTGCTAAGGGTTCTGTGGAAACACTATACAAAATGGCCGACAGGGGGCAGCCTTGTCTCACTGACCTTTCCAAAGGAAAAGTGTCAGTCAGCACTCCATTACACTTTACACAGCTCTTGGCATTACTATACAGCAGCTGAGTCCATTTAATGAGCCTAGGCCCAAAACCATATCTCTCCATTGTTTTGAAAAGGAAGTTATGCTGAACTCTATCAAAAGCTTTATTCAAGTCTATATTTAAGACAATACCACCTTCTCCATCATTATTCATGTGGTGAATCACATCTCGCATGGTGCATATTATGTCTGCTATATCTCTACCTGGCACACTGTATGCCTGTGTAGAAGATATAATGCTACCCATAATCTTTTTAATTCTATTTGCCAAAATCTTTGCAATAATTTTGTAGTCATTATTCAAGACACTGATTGGTCTGTAGTTCTCTAATTTCAGTTTACTTCCCTTGTTCTTATACAAAATTGTGATTACACCAGTCGACATGGATTGTGACACATGCTGTTCTCCCTCCATATGCCTGTAAACCCTTAAAAGTATAGGTGCCAGCACATCTGAGAAAGCTTTATAAAATTCCCCTGTTAGCCCATCTAAGCCTGGGCTCTTGTTAGGCTGAATACAATGTATAGCCTCTTTAACCTCATCAATCAAAATATCCTCGTCACATAGCTGTTTCTCAGATTCACTCATTTTGACAGTCACCTTGTTCAGTACATCCTCAACACAATAGTTGTCATCTTCACTTTTCCGGAATAAGTCCCTGTAAAAAGATTCCACCGTTTCTAGAACACTTACAAAGTCATTGACCTTTTCACCATTTTTATTTTCTAATTCGTGAATATAATTCCTCTTTTGCTTAGTTTTTTCAAGCCCTAGGAAGAAGGAGGTACATTTTTCACCCTCTACAGCATACTGTGCCCTGCTCCTCACAATTGCCCCCATACACTTGTTATTCTCATATTTATCTAACTCAGCTTTGATTTTCAAGTAGTTTTCAACATTGTAATTCACATTATTACCAGCATTTTCAATTTCCGTTGACAGCTTTTCTCTCAGTTCATTTTCCTCTTGTTTCTTTCTGAAATGACTTTGTTTTGCATATCTTATGCTTACAGTCTTAATCTTCTTTTTCAGAGCCTCCCACCATGCACTAGCATTGCTATGCATCATTGGATTATCCATCTCCAATGTAATACATTTTTGAATCACTTCCCTATAGATTTCCTCACTCAGTAAGCTTGAATTTAGACACCATATACCTCCACCTCTCTCTTGTTCATCTTTCAGGGTAATCTTAAAGGATAGCATGGCATGGTCACTCAGGCTGGTAAACTTGTACTGTATTTGTTTTATATACTTGGCTATATCCCTCTTAACAACACATAAGTCAATTCTGCTCTGTTTAAGTTCTCCCATCACCACTTGCCTTCTGGAGAACCCTCTTTTGTTGGGATTGTCCTCTCTCCATTTGTCTAATAGGTCATTTTCCTCCATCATCTTTAGAAAAACATTCCTGGATGAATCATATTTATATTTAGCATTTCTCACAGCATCCATTCTACAACATTTCAAATTAAAGTCCCCAACCAAAATGCAATTCCCCACACTTAGGGGCTTTAACTGTCCAAAAAGATCCTTTCGTTCCAGCTCTACATTAGGAGCATATACATTTATTAATTTGAATATTGTGTTCTGGTATTCAAATTCAACCACCAGAACCCTCCCCTTGTTGTCAGACATGATTTGCGTTACATTATCCACCACCCCCTTTTTGATCAGGATAGCAACACCGCAGGACTTCTCACTATAATTGTTGACATATATAAGATCTCTCCACTTTGTTTTTACATTGTCCATTATAGCATCCGTCCAGCATGTTTCTTGCAGGCAGATTATGTCAGAGTTACATGAAAAGAGGACTTGTTCTAACTTCAGTAAGTTCCTCAGACCATTTGCATTAAAGGATGTTATGGAAATCATAAGTAGTATGTAAGAAAAGAACATAAACATGACCCGTTACCTATTTTCTGGCACTTTTCTCATGGGCTCTTCTCCTTTCTTCCATGGCCTTTCTCTTTAGACTATTCCTGGCCTCTGGACTCATGTCCATGTCATCATCTGAGAGCACTGTGTCTGCCTCAGGGGCTTTGGGTGGCACCTGCTGCTTCTCTTAGGCCAGTTCTCTTTTCCTCATCTCCTCGCCCGCTCCAGGTGCAGGACTAGGGGATATCCCCCCCCTTGTCCTAACTCCACCCCGGGCTCTGCCCCCATCCGTTTTAGGGCTCCCGAAAACAAGGCCACTTCTGGGGCTCTCCACACCAGTGGACCCGTCCATGGAGGTACTCACATGGTCACTGGGGGGCGGGGCAGGACCTGCAGAGGGACCCACACCACCCACCCTCTCAATCTTTCCCTCCACAGACAGATCCATCTCCTCCACGACACCATCCATGCTGCTCCCGATGTCAGCAGCATCCCCAGACGCGCGGTGGGCCACAGTGCATCCCTGGCTCGCAAGCGGCTCCTCTCCTTCTCTCGGGGGCGCATGCTGGTGGCCACCTCCACTCTCCACCTCCTCCCTCTCCACTGATGACGTCTCCTCCACTACTTGTCTCTCAGCTGGTGGCACCTCCTCTCTCTCTGCCAAAGGCGTCTCGTCGACCACCTCCGTCTCAGTCGGCGGTGCCGCTTCTGTTATGTCCTCCTCTTCCTCCTCTTCCTCCACCTCCTCCTCCTGCCCTTTATCCTCAGGCTCCGAAAAAAACTCTTCACTCTCCTCTCTGGTGGTGCCACATTGTCTCGCGTAATGTCCTTGCTGACGGCATTTGAAGCATACAAATTCCGGGCAATCAATCATGATGTGCCCAGGCCGAATACACAGCCTACAGACTTTCACCTGCCTGTCATGGATCACTCTGAAGTATTCCGCCCCCTGCAGGGTCTCAAATTTCGTGGAATAAGGCAGAGATATAACCTCTTTTGGGAACCTCACTTTGACAAAGCGGGTGCCCTCTGCAATATCAGTTCCTGGCCACACTCTCCTCTTAATGGGGGAGACAGCAATCACCCCCCATATCATCAGCTTTGTCAGAATTTCATTGTCTGTGATGTAAGCTGGCAGGGCCATGAATGACACCACCAGCTCATTTTTGCTCAGTTCTTTTGAAACAACAATGTTATCCCCAATCTTCAATCCATCCATCAGCTTTTCCTTACCATTTTCATCTTGCATCGTTAGTTCATATTTCTTTGGCGTCTTGAATCTGCATGCAAGCACCGTTCCACACTCCTCCTTCACCTTCTTCAACAACTGCATCATAGTAACTCTTTCTTCTCCCAATATCTCCGCCTCAACAGTCAGCTCTTTTTCATAAGTCCGGCATGGTTGGTCATTGTTTTCATGTCGATCCTCATTGTTCAGTGCCATTTTATCCGTCAAAATAAAACTAAAGCCAAAAAACTTTCCCCCAGACAGCCAAGGCTGTTGGGGGAATACAAAAACAAAGAAGAAAACCAAGAAGAAACTACAAAAAAAGGGTCACAAAACCTAGGAAATGCTCTTCAAACTTTTCTCTGACTCTCTGTCTCTCCCAGCTGCGTGCGATCAGTCAGTGATTCAGGGTGGTATGGCCGTAAGCGACAGCAGAGGTGGCCGGCACGGCTCATGTACACAGCAGATGGCTTTGGCCAATGCCTTTCATGAAAAAGCTTACGGCACCTGGTATTCCCAGGCAGTCTCCCATCCAAGTACTGACCAGGCCCTACCCTGCTTAGCTTCCGAGATCGGACGAGATCGGGCGTGTTCAGGGTGGTATGGCCGTAAGCGACAGCAGAGTTGGCCGGCACGGCTCATGTACACAGCAGATGGCTTTGGCCAAAGCCTTCCATGAAAAAGCGTACGGCACCTGGTATTCCCAGGCAGTCTCCCATCCAAGTACTGACCAGGCCCTATCCTGCTTAGCTTCCGAGATCGGACGAGATCCGGCGTGTTCAGGGTGGTATGGCCGTAAGCGACAGCAGAAGTGGCCGGTACGGCTCATGTACAGTAGATGACAGTACATTTCTTTAACCATAGAAACATGGTTAAAACAATATGCGTCAGCCACATCTCTATTTATTACAAACAGGCCGTTTTTTTTTTTCCATTCAACAAGGCGGAAGAAAGTGCACCGTTCCCGGCGGCACTGCAATGCCGGGTCGATGCGTGGAGTGAACGGAGCAAGCCCCTTTTTCAACTCCTGAGTCAAAAAATCCGTTTAATATTTAGTCCCCATATAGGGGACATATCAGATATTAAACTGATAAGAACAGATACTACACTTGATCTTAGCCAAAAGGCCGAGAAGCGATAACCCTCAAACTGACTGCTGTGAAGTCCGCTTCCTAGGCTAACGACATTCCCATCCGGTCTGATACCCACTTAGTCATCACCATATACCCACTTGGGCATTAGCATAACAATGACCTCTGTGACCTCTCTAAGGACCCATTGGTAGATGCTTACAGCACCGTGGAGTATGCAAGCTTGCAGATCTGCTATTTTCATAACATTTCAAAAATGACAAAAGTAGCCCATCCACATGCATGCTTGTAGGTAGCCATTTTCAACAACTTCCGTTGGTCGCAGAGGCTCGGGATTGCCACCGTTGGAAAGCTCGCACCTGAGATAGGGGGGGGGGGGGGGGGGGGGGGGGGGGGAGTGGAGGTGCATGGGCGTCGGTAGTGGGGGTGGGGTAGGCGTTGTTAAAATGTTTAAAAAGTGGAAAAACTGGGACGCTTTGGAGAAGCACAAGGGGGCGCTGCTGTGCAGCAAGCCCTCGGCCGTGCCCCGCCCACATTGGGGGCGTTGTTTTAAAATGTGGGTGTGGCCTATCAGAGCGTAGAACAACTCTGGTCTCTCTTCATGACGGATACAAAACTATATGTTGTGTTTGGCCCTACCTCTGGTAGGGGTTTATCAATTGTCTGGGGCCATTGTCACTTGCTCCGCGAGTGGGAATCGAACTCACAGCCCTCCGCATTAGAGTCAGTTGCAATGACCACTAGTCCATTGCCCGCCCTACACCCTGAACAGATCAGGATTCTATATAAAGGGATATTAGCTGGGTTTAAATAGAGCTTGAATGTTTAAACAGTACTGGTCGGGATCCTGTTAAAAACGGCATCGTCCCAGAGGTGGATTTGAACCACCAACCTCTTGGTTTACGGCCAAGCACACTAGTCCACTGAGCCAAACAGGCTGTTGAGTGTTGAAGCAAAAGTGTGTGCATTGCAAATGGATTTGGAGTCCCAGGGGCGCGGCCGCTGTGCGCCCGTAGCCAATGGTGAAGATTCCAGGGGGGGTGCTTAAGAGTGGGTACCCGGGTTCGGATGGAGAGCCGGGTTGTGGGTTTAGCTGGCTTCGGGCCTGGCACCCCGGTGGGGGCCCAAGGCTCCCTGGGTCCGCGTGGAGAGCCGGGCAAACCGGCTTTCTGCTGTCCACACTTAGAAGATTTTTACACTCGTACCCCGGAAGTCACGTTAGAGGCTGGCCCATGCCACCCCCTCCCCCGTGGGTTACCCGGGTCCGGGTGGAGAGCCGGGTTCCCACTTTAGCCGAGTTCTGAGTGGGCACCCCGGCAGGGTGACAAGGCTCCCAGGGGCCGCGTGGAGAGCCGGGCAAAATGCCACATTGTGTGTCTTTCACGCTTTTCATGCTTTTCCACGCTTTGAAGATTTTTCACTTGCACTCCGGAATTCATGTACTCCTTCCGTCCCCCTCCCCCTCGGCCGCACCCCCGCCAACAAGTTCGTGCTGCACATGATCTGGTGTTTTGTCATTCAGTCTGCCGACATGAAAAAGCTTACGGCACCTGGTATTCCCAGGCAGTCTCCCATCCAAGAACTGACCAGGCCCTACCCTGCTTAGCTTCCGAGATCGGACGAGTTCAGGGTGGTATGGCCGTAAGCGACAGCAGAGGTGGCCGGCACGGCTCATGTACACAGCAGATGGCTTTGGCCAATGGCTTTCATGAAAAAGCTTACGGCACCTGGTATTCCCAGGCAGTCTCCCATCCAAGTACTGACCAGGCCCTACCCTGCTTAGCTTCCGAGATCGGACGAGTTCAGGGTGGTATGGCCGTAAGCGACAGCAGAGGTGGCCGGCACGGCTCATGTACACAGCAGATGGCTTTGGCCAATGCCTTTCATGAAAAAGCTTACGGCACCTGGTATTCCCAGGCAGTCTCCCATCCAAGTACTGACCAGGCCCTACCCTGCTTAGCTTCCGAGATCGGACGAGATCGGGCGTGTTCAGGGTGGTATGGCCGTAAGCGACAGCAGAGGTGGCCGGCACGGCTCATGTACACAGCAGATGGCTTTGGCCAATGCCTTTCATGAAAATGCTTACGGCACCTGGTATTCCCAGGCAGTCTCCCATCCAAGTACTGACCAGGCCCTACCCTGCTTAGCTTCCGAGATCGGACGAGATCGGGCGTGTTCAGGGTGGTATGGCCGTAAGCGACAGCAGAGGTGGCCGGCACGGCTCATGTACACAGCAGATGGCTTTGGCCAATGCCTTTCATGAAAAAGCTTACGGCACCTGGTATTCCCAGGCAGTCTCCCATCCAAGTACTGACCAGGCCCTACCCTGCTTAGCTTCCGAGATCGGACGAGATCGGGCGTGTTCAGGGTGGTATGGCCGTAAGCGACAGCAGAGTTGGCCGGCACGGCTCATGTACACAGCAGATGGCTTTGGCCAAAGCCTTCCATGAAAAAGCGTACGGCACCTGGTATTCCCAGGCAGTCTCCCATCCAAGTACTGACCAGGCCCTATCCTGCTTAGCTTCCGAGATCGGACGAGATCCGGCGTGTTCAGGGTGGTATGGCCGTAAGCGACAGCAGAAGTGGCCGGTACGGCTCATGTACAGTAGATGACAGTACATTTCTTTAACCATAGAAACATGGTTAAAACAATATGCGTCAGCCACATCTCTATTTATTACAAACAGGCCGTTTTTTTTTTTCCATTCAACAAGGCGGAAGAAAGTGCACCGTTCCCGGCGGCACTGCAATGCCGGGTCGATGCGTGGAGTGAACGGAGCAAGCCCCTTTTTCAACTCCTGAGTCAAAAAATCCGTTTAATATTTAGTCCCCATATAGGGGACATATCAGATATTAAACTGATAAGAACAGATACTACACTTGATCTTAGCCAAAAGGCCGAGAAGCGATAACCCTCAAACTGACTGCTGTGAAGTCCGCTTCCTAGGCTAACGACATTCCCATCCGGTCTGATACCCACTTAGTCATCACCATATACCCACTTGGGCATTAGCATAACAATGACCTCTGTGACCTCTCTAAGGACCCATTGGTAGATGCTTACAGCACCGTGGAGTATGCAAGCTTGCAGATCTGCTATTTTCATAACATTTCAAAAATGACAAAAGTGGCCCATCCACATGCATGCTTGTAGGTAGCCATTTTCAACAACTTCCGTTGGTCGCAGAGGCTCGGGATTGCCACCGTTGGAAAGCTCGCACCTGAGATAGGGGGGGGGGGGGGGGGAGTGGAGGTGCATGGGCGTCGGTAGTGGGGGTGGGGTAGGCGTTGTTAAAATGTTTAAAAAGTGGAAAAACTGGGACGCTTTGGAGAAGCACAAGGGGGCGCTGCTGTGCAGCAAGCCCTCGGCCGTGCCCCGCCCACATTGGGGGCGTTGTTTTAAAATGTGGGTGTGGCCTATCAGAGCGTAGAACAACTCTGGTCTCTCTTCATGACGGATACAAAACTATATGTTGTGTTTGGCCCTACCTCTGGTAGGGGTTTATCAATTGTCTGGGGCCATTGTCACTTGCTCCGCGAGTGGGAATCGAACTCACAGCCCTCCGCATTAGAGTCAGTTGCAATGACCACTAGTCCATTGCCCGCCCTACACCCTGAACAGATCAGGATTCTATATAAAGGGATATTAGCTGGGTTTAAATAGAGCTTGAATGTTTAAACAGTACTGGTCGGGATCCTGTTAAAAACGGCATCGTCCCAGAGGTGGATTTGAACCACCAACCTCTTGGTTTACGGCCAAGCACACTAGTCCACTGAGCCAAACAGGATGTTGATTGTTGAAGCAAAAGTGTGTGCATTGCAAATGGATTTGGAGTCCCAGGGGCGCGGCCGCTGTGCGCCCGTAGCCAATGGTGAAGATTCCAGGGGGGGTGCTTAAGAGTGGGTACCCGGGTTCGGATGGAGAGCCGGGTTGTGGGTTTAGCTGGCTTCGGGCCTGGCACCCCGGTGGGGGCCCAAGGCTCCCTGGGTCCGCGTGGAGAGCCGGGCAAACCGGCTTTCTGCTGTCCACACTTAGAAGATTTTTACACTCGTACCCCGGAAGTCACGTTAGAGGCTGGCCCATGCCACCCCCTCCCCCGTGGGTTACCCGGGTCCGGGTGGAGAGCCGGGTTCCCACTTTAGCCGAGTTCTGAGTGGGCACCCCGGCAGGGTGACAAGGCTCCCAGGGGCCGCGTGGAGAGCCGGGCAAAACGCCACATTGTGTGTCTTTCACGCTTTTCATGCTTTTCCACGCTTTGAAGATTTTTCACTTGCACTCCGGAATTCATGTACTCCTTCCGTCCCCCTCCCCCTCGGCCGCACCCCCGCCAACAAGTTCGTGCTGCACATGATCTGGTGTTTTGTCATTCAGTCTGCCGACATGAAAAAGCTTACGGCACCTGGTATTCCCAGGCAGTCTCCCATCCAAGTACTGACCAGGCCCTACCCTGCTTAGCTTCCGAGATCGGACGAGATCGGGCGTGTTCAGGGTGGTATGGCCGTACGCGACAGCAGAGGAGGCCGGCACGGCTCATGTACACAGCAGATGGCTTTGGCCAATGGCTTTCATGAAAAAGCTTACGGCACCTGGTATTCCCAGGCAGTCTCCCATCCAAGAACTGACCAGGCCCTACCCTGCTTAGCTTCCGAGATCGGACGAGTTCAGGGTGGTATGGCCGTAAGCGACAGCAGAGGTGGCCGGCACGGCTCATGTACACAGCAGATGGCTTTGGCCAATGCCTTTCATGAAAAGGCTTACGGCACCTGGTATTCCCAGGCAGTCTCCCATCCAAGTACTGACCAGGCCCTACCCTGCTTAGCTTCCGAGATCGGACGAGTTCAGGGTGGTATGGCCGTAAGCGACAGCAGAGGTGGCCGGCACGGCTCATGTACACAGCAGATGGCTTTGGCCAATGCCTTTCATGAAAAAGCTTACGGCACCTGGTATTCCCAGGCAGTCTCCCATCCAAGTACTGACCAGGCCCTAACCTGCTTAGCTTCCGAGATCGGACGAGATCGGGCGTGTTCAGGGTGGTATGGCCGTAGGCGACAGCAGAGGTGGTCGGCACGGCTCATGTACACAGCAGATGGCTTTGGCCAATGCCTTTCATGAAAATGCTTACGGCACCTGGTATTCCCAGGCAGTCTCCCATCCAAGTACTGACCAGGCCCTACCCTGCTTAGCTTCCGAGATCGGACGAGATCGGGCGTGTTCAGGGTGGTATGGCCGTAAGCGACAGCAGAGGTGGCCGGCACGGCTCATGTACACAGCAGATGGCTTTGGCCAATGCCTTTCATGAAAAAGCTTACGGCACCTGGTATTCCCAGGCAGTCTCCCATCCAAGTACTGACCAGGCCCTACCCTGCTTAGCTTCCGAGATCGGACGAGATCGGGCGTGTTCAGGGTGGTATGGCCGTAAGCGACAGCAGAGTTGGCCGGCACGGCTCATGTACACAGCAGATGGCTTTGGCCAAAGCCTTCCATGAAAAAGCGTACGGCACCTGGTATTCCCAGGCAGTCTCCCATCCAAGTACTGACCAGGCCCTATCCTGCTTAGCTTCCGAGATCGGACGAGATCCGGCGTGTTCAGGGTGGTATGGCCGTAAGCGACAGCAGAAGTGGCCGGTACGGCTCATGTACAGTAGATGACAGTACATTTCTTTAACCATAGAAACATGGTTAAAACAATATGCGTCAGCCACATCTCTATTTATTACAAACAGGCCGTTTTTTTTTTTCCATTCAACAAGGCGGAAGAAAGTGCACCGTTCCCGGCGGCACTGCAATGCCGGGTCGATGCGTGGAGTGAACGGAGCAAGCCCCTTTTTCAACTCCTGAGTCAAAAAATCTGTTTAATATTCAGTCCCCATATAGGGGACATATCAGATATTAAACTGATAAGAACAGATACTACACTTGATCTTAGCCAAAAGGCCGAGAAGCGATAACCCTCAAACTGACTGCTGTGAAGTCCGCTTCCTAGGCTAACGACATTCCCATCCGGTCTGATACCCACTTAGTCATCACCATATACCCACTTGGGCATTAGCATAACAATGACCTCTGTGACCTCTCTAAGGACCCATTGGTAGATGCTTACAGCACCGTGGAGTATGCAAGCTTGCAGATCTGCTATTTTCATAACATTTCAAAAATGACAAAAGTAGCCCATCCACATGCATGCTTGTAGGTAGCCATTTTCAACAACTTCCGTTGGTCGCAGAGGCTCGGGATTGCCACCGTTGGAAAGCTCGCACCTGAGATAGGGGGGGGGGGGGAGTGGAGGTGCATGGGCGTCGGTAGTGGGGGTGGGGTAGGCGTTGTTAAAATGTTTAAAAAGTGGAAAAACTGGGACGCTTTGGAGAAGCACAAGGGGGCGCTGCTGTGCAGCAAGCCCTCGGCCGTGCCCCGCCCACATTGGGGGCGTTGTTTTAAAATGTGGGTGTGGCCTATCAGAGCGTAGAACAACTCTGGTCTCTCTTCATGACGGATACAAAACTATATGTTGTGTTTGGCCCTACCTCTGGTAGGGGTTTATCAATTGTCTGGGGCCATTGTCACTTGCTCCGCGAGTGGGAATCGAACTCACAGCCCTCCGCATTAGAGTCAGTTGCAATGACCACTAGTCCATTGCCCGCCCTTCACCCTGAACAGATCAGGATTCTATATAAAGGGATATTAGCTGGGTTTAAATAGAGCTTGAATGTTTAAACAGTACTGGTCGGGATCCTGTTAAAAACGGCATCGTCCCAGAGGTGGATTTGAACCACCAACCTCTTGGTTTACGGCCAAGCACACTAGTCCACTGAGCCAAACAGGCTGTTGAGTGTTGAAGCAAAAGTGTGTGCATTGCAAATGGATTTGGAGTCCCAGGGGCGCGGCCGCTGTGCGCCCGTAGCCAATGGTGAAGATTCCAGGGGGGGTGCTTAAGAGTGGGTACCCGGGTTCGGATGGAGAGCCGGGTTGTGGGTTTAGCTGGCTTCGGGCCTGGCACCCCGGTGGGGGCCCAAGGCTCCCTGGGTCCGCGTGGAGAGCCGGGCAAACCGGCTTTCTGCTGTCCACACTTAGAAGATTTTTACACTCGTACCCCGGAAGTCACGTTAGAGGCTGGCCCATGCCACCCCCTCCCCCGTGGGTTACCCGGGTCCGGGTGGAGAGCCGGGTTCCCACTTTAGCCGAGTTCTGAGTGGGCACCCCGGCAGGGTGACAAGGCTCCCAGGGGCCGCGTGGAGAGCCGGGCAAAACGCCACATTGTGTGTCTTTCACGCTTTTCATGCTTTTCCACGCTTTGAAGATTTTTCACTTGCACTCCGGAATTCATGTACTCCTTCCGTCCCCCTCCCCCTCGGCCGCACCCCCGCCAACAAGTTCGTGCTGCACATGATCTGGTGTTTTGTCATTCAGTCTGCCGACATGAAAAAGCTTACGGCACCTGGTATTCCCAGGCAGTCTCCCATCCAAGTACTGACCAGGCCCTACCCTGCTTAGCTTCCGAGATCGGACGAGATCGGGCGTGTTCAGGGTGGTATGGCCGTACGCGACAGCAGAGGAGGCCGGCACGGCTCATGTACACAGCAGATGGCTTTGGCCAATGGCTTTCATGAAAAAGCTTACGGCACCTGGTATTCCCAGGCAGTCTCCCATCCAAGAACTGACCAGGCCCTACCCTGCTTAGCTTCCGAGATCGGACGAGTTCAGGGTGGTATGGCCGTAAGCGATAGCAGAGGTGGCCGGCACGGCTCATGTACACAGCAGATGGCTTTGGCCAATGCCTTTCATGAAAAGGCTTACGGCACCTGGTATTCCCAGGCAGTCTCCCATCCAAGTACTGACCAGGCCCTACCCTGCTTAGCTTCCGAGATCGGACGAGTTCAGGGTGGTATGGCCGTAAGCGACAGCAGAGGTGGCCGGCACGGCTCATGTACACAGCAGATGGCTTTGGCCAATGCCTTTCATGAAAAAGCTTACGGCACCTGGTATTCCCAGGCAGTCTCCCATCCAAGTACTGACCAGGCCCTACCCTGCTTAGCTTCCGAGATCGGACGAGATCGGGCGTGTTCAGGGTGGTATGGCCGTAGGCGACAGCAGAGGTGGCCGGCACGGCTCATGTACACAGCAGATGGCTTTGGCCAATGCCTTTCATGAAAATGCTTACGGCACCTGGTATTCCCAGGCAGTCTCCCATCCAAGTACTGACCAGGCCCTACCCTGCTTAGCTTCCGAGATCGGACGAGATCGGGCGTGTTCAGGGTGGTATGGCCGTAAGCGACAGCAGAGGTGGCCGGCACGGCTCATGTACACAGCAGATGGCTTT
>NC_136806.1:65392901-65395401 GCF_951216825.1 Electrona antarctica
ACGCTTTGAAGATTTTTCACTTGCACTCCGGAATTCATGTACTCCTTCCGTCCCCCTCCCCCTCGGCCGCACCCCCGCCAACAAGTTCGTGCTGCACATGATCTGGTGTTTTGTCATTCAGTCTGCCGACATGAAAAAGCTTACGGCACCTGGTATTCCCAGGCAGTCTCCCATCCAAGTACTGACCAGGCCCTACCCTGCTTAGCTTCCGAGATCGGACGAGATCGGGCGTGTTCAGGGTGGTATGGCCGTACGCGACAGCAGAGGAGGCCGGCACGGCTCATGTACACAGCAGATGGCTTTGGCCAATGGCTTTCATGAAAAAGCTTACGGCACCTGGTATTCCCAGGCAGTCTCCCATCCAAGTACTGACCAGGCCCTACCCTGCTTAGCTTCCGAGATCGGACGAGATCGGGCGTGTTCAGGGTGGTATGGCCGTAAGCGACAGCTGAGAAGGCCGGCACGGCTCATGTACACAGCAGATGGCTTTGGCCAATGCCTTTCATGAAAAGGCTTACGGCACCTGGTATTCCCAGGCAGTCTCCCATCCAAGAACTGACCAGGCCCTACCCTGCTTAGCTTCCGAGATCGGACGAGATCGGGCGTGTTCAGGGTGGTATGGCCGTAAGCGACAGCAGAGGTGGCCGGCACGGCTCATGTACACAGCAGATGGCTTTGGCCAATGCCTTTCATGAAAATGCTTACGGCACCTGGTATTCCCAGGCAGTCTCCCATCCTAGTACTGACCAGGCCCTACCCTGCTTAGCTTCCGAGATCGGACGAGATCGGGCGTGTTCAGGGTGGTATGGCCGTAAGCGACAGCAGAGGTGGCCGGCACGGCTCATGTACACAGCAGATGGCTTTGGCCAATGCCTTTCATGAAAAAGCTTACGGCACCTGGTATTCCCAGGCAGTCTCCCATCCAAGTACTGACCAGGCCCTACCCTGCTTAGCTTCCGAGATCGGACGAGATCGGGCGTGTTCAGGGTGGTATGGCCGTAAGCGACAGCAGAGTTGGCCGGCACGGCTCATGTACACAGCAGATGGCTTTGGCCAAAGCCTTCCATGAAAAAGCGTACGGCACCTGGTATTCCCAGGCAGTCTCCCATCCAAGTACTGACCAGGCCCTATCCTGCTTAGCTTCCGAGATCGGACGAGATCCGGCGTGTTCAGGGTGGTATGGCCGTAAGCGACAGCAGAAGTGGCCGGTACGGCTCATGTACAGTAGATGACAGTACATTTCTTTAACCATAGAAACATGGTTAAAACAATATGCGTCAGCCACATCTCTATTTATTACAAACAGGCCGTTTTTTTTTTTCCATTCAACAAGGCGGAAGAAAGTGCACCGTTCCCGGCGGCACTGCAATGCCGGGTCGATGCGTGGAGTGAACGGAGCAAGCCCCTTTTTCAACTCCTGAGTGAAAAAATCCGTTTAATATTTAGTCCCCATATAGGGGACATATCAGATATTAAACTGATAAGAACAGATACTACACTTGATCTTAGCCAAAAGGCCGAGAAGCGATAACCCTCAAACTGACTGCTGTGAAGTCCGCTTCCTAGGCTAACGACATTCCCATCCGGTCTGATACCCACTTAGTCATCACCATATACCCACTTGGGCATTAGCATAACAATGACCTCTGTGACCTCTCTAAGGACCCATTGGTAGATGCTTACAGCACCGTGGAGTATGCAAGCTTGCAGATCTGCTATTTTCATAACATTTCAAAAATGACAAAAGTGGCCCATCCACATGCATGCTTGTAGGTAGCCATTTTCAACAACTTCCGTTGGTCGCAGAGGCTCGGGATTGCCACCGTTGGAAAGCTCGCACCTGAGATAGGGGGGGGGGGGGGGGGAGTGGAGGTGCATGGGCGTCGGTAGTGGGGGTGGGGTAGGCGTTGTTAAAATGTTTAAAAAGTGGAAAAACTGGGACGCTTTGGAGAAGCACAAGGGGGCGCTGCTGTGCAGCAAGCCCTCGGCCGTGCCCCGCCCACATTGGGGGCGTTGTTTTAAAATGTGGGTGTGGCCTATCAGAGCGTAGAACAACTCTGGTCTCTCTTCATGACGGATACAAAACTATATGTTGTGTTTGGCCCTACCTCTGGTAGGGGTTTATCAATTGTCTGGGGCCATTGTCACTTGCTCCGCGAGTGGGAATCGAACTCACAGCCCTCCGCATTAGAGTCAGTTGCAATGACCACTAGTCCATTGCCCGCCCTACACCCTGAACAGATCAGGATTCTATATAAAGGGATATTAGCTGGGTTTAAATAGAGCTTGAATGTTTAAACAGTACTGGTCGGGATCCTGTTAAAAACGGCATCGTCCCAGAGGTGGATTTGAACCACCAACCTCTTGGTTTACGGCCAAGCACACTAGTCCACTGAGCCAAACAGGCTGTTGAGTGTTGAAGCAAAAGTGTGTGCATTGCAAATGGATTTGGAGTCCCAGGGGCGCGGCCGCTGTGCGCCCGTAGCCAATGGTGAAGATT
>NC_136806.1:65397901-65410401 GCF_951216825.1 Electrona antarctica
TATTTAAAGGTGCTATATAGCACCTTTGCCAAATGGTATAGCACCTTTAATAGGGGCTAAATAGCACCCTTTGCAGGGTGCTATCTAACACCTGTTAAAGGTGCTATATAGCACCAATATTTAAAGGTGCTATAGCACCTTTAATAGGGGCTAAATAGCACCCTTTGCAGGGTGCTATTTAACACCAGTTAAAGGTGCTATATAGCACCAATATTTAAAGGTGCTATATAGAGCTCAGTTTTATAAATTTTTGAATTAGAATAATAATGTATTCATAAATAAAACTATAGTACAAATATCCTCTGTATCATTACAATACATATACAGATCACAATACAGTATATACAGTGAAGAAAGTAGTCCGCACACAGGCTTTGCTCCAGTAGTGTTTTATTTAATTTTAAAACACCATAAGTTACAAGTTTGAGGTTGTCCTGCTTTACAAATATATTGAACCCATAACCTTTTACTATAAACCTGAAAGCAGATCTCCTTAAAGGGATAGTTCAGATTTTTTTTAACTTAAGCTGTATGAAATACTTTCTATTAATATAGTGGTTGCAACTGTATTCATTGATTGCCTGATTGAGTCCCGTGGTGGGAGTTCTGCTCTGGTTTTGGGGAATATTAAGTAGTTCCGGTCATTTTGTGGAGGGGCACAGGGGTCCACGCATTAAAAGTAAATTAATTCACAAAACTAACGTCATTTGTATTGTTGACCCATTTCTAAAATATTAGCGCAACTTTTGTTCGACTTTGACCCCTCTATCACATAGAACTATTTTTTGGGCGTAGTGATATGGACACAAAAAACTGTTCTGTGTGATAGAAAATTAACAAAAGTTGCACTAATATTTTAGAAATAGGTCAACAATAGAAATGACGTTAGTTTTGTGGATTAATTTACTTTTAATGCATGGCCCCCTGTGACCCCACAAAATGACCGGAACTACTTACTATTTCACAAAAACAGAGCAGAACTCCCACCACGGGACTCAATCGGGCAATCAATGAATACAGTTGCAACCACTATATTAATGGCAAGTATTTCATACAGCTTAAGTTAAAAAAAATCTAAACTATCCCTTTAAAGTTCTTCTCTGTGAAACAACATATATAATAGTCAACAACACACTTGACTGTTTAACAGTCTTTCAGGATTTCTAAAACAAAATGTACACTCCAGAATTAGAATTAGAAGAGGCCCAGTCCAGTGGCAAAGTCCTTGCTTTTTAACTGACTCTCTTCAAGTGGCCATCCAGACATAGAGAGAGAATACTGACTCCTACATACATGCTAGTCATAGATGGAGTTGTACACTCGTTTTACTGTGACAGGAAGTTTGCCTGCATCCTTCAATTTCAGAACAACACACTCCAAAAAGGTCAGTGTCTTTTTCAGTCCTTTAGGGTACTGGATTCTGAACACAGAATATATGCACAGTAGGAGTCCCAGTGCCATTGAGATGTCCACACTCTCCTCTGTGATTACCTGGTCATCCATCGACAGCATGATGTGGTCATATTTCATGGGGTGACCCTCTCTGCAGCCCATCGACAGCATGATGTGGTCATATTTCATGGGGTGACCCTCTCTGCAGCCCATCGACAGCATGATGTGGTCATATTTCATGGGGTGACCCTCTCTGCAGCCCATCGACAGCATGATGTGGTCATATTTCATGGGGTGACCCTCTCTGCAGCCCATCGACAGCATGATGTGGTCATATTTCATGGGGTGACCCTCTCTGCAGCCTTTCAGCATCATCTTTGGTGTCGACATGTCAGTGCTGGTCTGAGCTTGGCCCTGGGGAGAGGGAATACCATTAACCATCAGACAAACACACACCCTCTGGCTAGTCTCCTGCAGAGCCACTGTGTCAAAAACAGAAACAACCATATGATAATATAAAAACTAATGCAATAATAAAATGTGCTTCAATGACATAGTGCTTCTCACACTAGTGAACGGTTCATGGCTCACCTCAACTTCAAACAGCAACTCTGGTTTCTCCTTGAATAGTGCAGGCAAGAGCAGAATTGCTGCTTCCGATAAGAGGCCTTAATGAAAAAAAATACAATAGTTTATTATAATGTTATTTTCATAATCCTTTAAAATCACGAGAACAATGTCAGTCAAGTAGTGAGTGAGTGAGTGAGTTAGTGATTCAGGGTGCTACTGCCATCAGTCAGTTATTGTAACTTGAAAATCTAACCAGTTCAAATTACCGTAGATTCATGCAATTACCTTTTTTCTGTTTGTCATCTGCACAGTCATCAATCATGCACATTAACTTATTCTTCAGGGGACTTCGTGAAACCTGAATGATTCGAGGTGCCATCGCAGCAAGCTTATTGAGGATTTGTTGGTCCACATCAACGTTGGCGATATCTCTCAGATCCCAAGCGAGCTTTAGAAGGCAAAGTAAAAGAAACGTATAAAATAAATATATAATAAATAAATATAGTCATAACGCATGCAATTAAATAAGGAGACAATTTGACACATTATTGTACTTACTATTTTGGATTGTCTGAGACATGGGAACTCAGAGAGCGTCTCTTCTGTGCTGTGGTTGGACACAAAGTTTCTGCGGTACAATTTGATTCGTGTCAACCTTTCTTTGAGGAGCTCTAGGTTTCCTCTTTCATGACTCTCAAATGTTCTTTAATGCTTCGGTCATCTTCTCCTGCATCAATCTATAAATCAAACAAGTTCTACAGATTCAAGTAAATTGCATACAATTGTTGAAAAATACAACACATTGGACCTTTAAACCTATCAGCATAAAGGTCCCAACGTTCATTCTGCACAGACTAGTTTTCAGCTAAAACAGATTGACAGTTTTTACCATGGTGCTTGGATTAACCTCAGCTGTCTCTGTCTGATGAGGTCGCTTCCTTCCAGTCCATTTTTCTGTTATTCGTGCCATTTCATTGTTAGACACAAGTAGCTTCCCTTCTTTTTTTAATTTATTATGCAGTGAATCAAGCATGGCATCCTGTGAAACAAAGTTTTTCAAGTTGTTAAAGATGAATAGAAACACTAGAATGCATCTCTTACTAGAAAACCCTTACTAGAAAGTATGGGGGAAAAGTGCCCCTATTCTGACACTCACTGAAAATAGCAGATCTACAAGCTCACAACGTGTCACACTGCAACACATTGTGAGCTTATCATTTTGATTGATTATTGTTGGTCGAGAGAATTGGTGTAGAATGTGGAAAAAGAGCAAACCAGGCATAGAGCTGACCCCAGTCTACCAAGTATTAGTTTACCAAGTATAGCGCTCAGTTTCAGTGGTTAACAGTGACACATAATAGAATTGTACCGATGCAGGTAACAACATGAACAAATAAAAACTTACATAGCCAGACCCAATGCTTTCCCTGAGGAATGGGTAGTCCAGGTTTAGGGTTGACAGAAGTTCCACATACTGAAAACGAGTTGGGAGACTAAAAAGGAAAATCAAACCGTATTAGTGTTGATATTAGCCACACTGACAATTGACACATTTCCAGACGTCACACTGATAAGAAGTTAAGAACCTGTATGTGCGCGCAGGTCGGGGTCAAAAGAAACCGATCACTCATTAGATGCAATGTAAAAGTGGTCACAGCACTGACGTGTAAAAATGCATCCCATCAAACTTTCAGATGCTGTTTTTCTCCCAGTGTGGAAGAAGAAGATTTAGGGTGGCTGTTTACTGCGATCCCTTGCTCTTGAAATATACCTTGTTTTATGTTGTTAAGTATACAGTAGAGTACAATGACTGGTCAGTTATGATGATGTAACCTTTTCTCTTTCAAATGAAAATAATCTCTCCTCACTATTTGCAACATCCTGTGTGAGGTGGAATGGTCCATCTGACATGGATACTTCTATGATGAATCTTTACATACCGATACAGTGCAGTGCCATGACAATTAATCAAGTTAGAATGGAATTTGTAGTAGAAACTTACATTGTTGTCTTACTGAGGTGGTTAAAAAGAGTCTGGATCAAAAGACTTCGTAGTTTTGCTTTACTTGCACTCTTCAGATCAGGATCTCGACTGTCTATGGCCATCCTCAGCACTGGTGGAATCACCAAAGAGGTATCTGGATGAGAACTTGGTTGGCTGGCGTGATCACATGTTCTTGTAGCGGGCTCTCTGCAGAGGAATAATGAGAGGAAGAAAAGATAACTCAGAGAGATGACCAGCATAAATGGTGAACTACAATGAAATAATCAGTAGCTAAATTAATTACTATTCTGGTAATCTTTATGTAAACACATTTTCATACCAATACATCACTTTCATACCAATACAACAAGTTATACATAACATAAAATAATAAATAAATAATTTAGATAAGTAGAGCAACTAACTTAACATTATTTTACTCATGTTGGCTATTCAACATACTATCTGGTCTCAAGCCCAATTTTGCACCAGTGATTCCCATAGGAGATTTGTGGTATTAATTCAAAATCAGGACATTTCACAAAGTTTCAAGGAAAATAGCTATAGCCAATCTACAAACTCACAGCCTATTGCAATGCAATGTTGTGAGCTTGAAGATTGGTCATTTTCGAATAGCCAAAGCATAACATAGTGGTATAACAGCTGCTTTGCTATTTTACCTGTACCCCGGCCCAGGCCCCACTTTGAGAACAATTGTAGCCTACTATAGTCTACTTGCCAGCCCATAGAGCCCCATTGTGAACCCGGACATGTTGAGTACACCAAGGTTTTATGTTAGAAATGTTGAGTACGGGTCCCCAGCATGGAGAAACTGACAGATGCTAACTTGCATATGTTGAGCAATTTTCATAATTGGCATAATATATAGAAGGCAAACAAAAATTTCATCATGCTTTATGTAGCACTTGCCCAAATGTGCTGATGGCTATGGCCGTTTTTAGCCCAAGGTGTGTATTGTGTGCAAACGTAATGCTTGGAATGGATTCAGCATCATGAAAACCCTTAAAGCATGATGACATTTAGATTTTGTTTCCCTTATAGGTTGTTAATGGTATGGTCACATATTATGCCAATTATGAAAATTGCTCAACATATGTAAGTTTATAGCATCTGTCAGTTTCTACATGCTGGGGAGTGGGACCCATACTAAACATTTCTAACATACAACTTTGGTGTACTCAATATGCCTGGGTTCACATTCTGGCAAGTGGACTAATATATCAAAATATATATATAAAGTTATCTACACCAGCCTAAACAAGTCACTATGCGACCGTTGTGAGCTTGTCAATAGGGTATTTTCGCTATTTTAACTTATAATTATGCCCTATATTGAAAATAGCCGACCTACAAGCTCACATGTGTCGCGACGCCAGGGTTGACATGACAGTTGTAAATTAATAATGGGCCTGATATCGTTTGGACAACTGCACCCGAAGATAGTTAAAGCCTGTGTTTTTCCCAAATGGAAGGCTTATATTAAAAATACTCAATATCCATAAACAGCCATTTCCACCGTCTTCAAAGCAACCATAACAAAACACGGTACAAAATAGCCCCTCCGCCGCGGTTCCATGTGTTATAAGATAAGTATACAAACAAATAGCAAATTACCTAAATAAAGTGTCCCCTGTGACATAAAAAACTGAGTTCTTTGACATTTAATAAACACTCACCTCAACAAACGCTGGGTCAAACCTGGGTACTTCTATTTTCCTTGCAGAATAAACGCTGAAAGTTGGAGTCGGAGTCCGAGTGACGCAGTTTGTATTATTTCCTCTTCTGGAAAGTTCAAAGCTCGCGCTAAGAACAATCAGTGTACGCTTGTCAAAAACGAACTGATCTACAAGCTCACTCCGCGTTGTGACGCGACGAGTTGTTAGCTTGTAGATCTTAACATGAAACCGTGACGTGGAGTCAACCAATAACAAACAAAGAAGCAGTTTACGTCTTGCTTGTATCACGACACTAGAACGAGAGAGAAAAAGAAAAGAAGAGACGACACACACACACACACACACACACACACACACACACACACACACACACAGTGTGTGTGTGCGCGTGCGTGCGTGTGCGCGCGCGTATCACTCCCGTCTCCCATAAATTCCATAGTAACACCAGTGTGTGTGTGTGTGTGTGTGTGTGTGTGTGTGTGTGTGTGTGTGTGTGTGTGTGTGTGTGTGTATATTTATCACTTCCATTGTAACAATAACCAACACCAGTTATATATATATATATATATATATATATATATACACACACACACACACACACACACACACACACACACACATACATAATATAGGCCTAATATAGTTGAAGGTCGCAATTATATTATTATTATTATTATATGATTATCGAAGGTTAACTATAGAATCGTACGTCACCCAAAATCCCCATACATGGGAAAAAAAACATATTGTGCCCAGGTCTCGTGACATCACTATGACATCATCAGGGATGATAGTAAATCAGGGATTATATAGTAAATGCGACCTGCTGTCGCAATTCAGCCCATATATGGAGATCCTGATGTCATCAATATTAGTATATGGATATATGTCAGAACCTGTTCTGGCCATATGTTGATCGTTCCCCATCCGTCCTTCCTCTTCGATGTCTCCCTTTTGACTGATACCTGTCCATTTAAACTCTAGACGGGCCTGCCCCAAAGTTATTAGTGCAGCCGCGCCCGGCAGCCGACGAAGAGTATAGTTCTCAACAGGCCTGAAAATGAAATCCCGGCCCTACCTGGGCCCTCAAAGCCTGTACACTCAAGACACTGCCCCCTCTGCCACCCTTAGATCTCCATATATGGAGCTGACCTGTTCTGACATTCCATATGTTGATCTGACCTTATCAAACCCTGTACACTCAAGACACGCTCCATATATGGCCAGTGCACACGACCTCGCCCTCAGGCGTCTTACTGGTATAGTTGCGACCGTAGGCCACAGATTACTATGTAAACCTGAGAAACCTGTCAGTCAGTGACTCCGTCGCACCACCATATATGGCCGTCAGTCCGTCACGCATCGTGACACGTCACCCACCATATATGGTCGTCAGTCCGTCAGTCAGTCCGTCTATATATGGCCATGTCCATATGACACTGTCAGTGAGGGATCATCACCTATCACGCTCCATAAATGGAGCTTACCTGTTCTGACATTCCGTATGTTGATCTGACCTCATCAAAAGCCAGTACACTCAATACACGCTCCATATATGGCCAGTACAGAATTCATTCCATATGTTGATCTGAACCCCATGCAAAAGCACCAACGCTCGCCCACGCGTCTGTCGGTCACCCAGGCGGATGCGTGCACGCGGCATCGCCCTTTAGGTCGAGGTCGCTTCTCACCACCATCAGGGCTTCTTACTGGTACATCTTTAAGCTACTCTTTTGCAGATGTCACACGTTCACACATTGACAGATTTTCCAAGTGGCCTCATGATGTGTAAATCAATTTCCCTGCTATTTTTAAGTAAAAAAGGTATAAAAACTTCAGTAATGTATTGGTATATTTCAGTTATTTGTCATATCTGCCCTGGGGGTGCTAGCACTTCAGTAATTGTGTTGAGGTGCTATATAGCACCACAACTATCCCTAAGAACCACTGAAGAACCCTGGGTGCTATATAGGACCTCAACTATCCCTAAGAACCACTGAAGAACCCTGGGTGCTATATAGGACCTCAACTATCCCTAAGAACCACTGAAGAACCCTGGGTGCTATATAGGACCTCAACTATCCCTAAGAACCACTGAAGAACCCTGGGTGCTATATAGCACCTTAACTATCCCTAAGAACCACTGAAGAACCCTGGGTGCTATATAGCACTTCAGTATTTGAGGTGCTATATAGCACTTCAGTATTTGAGGTGCTATATAGCACCACAACTATCCCAAAGAACCACTGAAGAACCCTGGGGTGCTATATAGCACCACAACTATCCCTAAGAACCACTGAAGAACCCTGGGTGCTATATAGCACTTCAGTATTTGAGGTGCTATATAGCACTTAAGTATTTGAGGTGCTATATAGCACCACAACTATCCCAAAGAACCACTGAAGAACCCTGGGGTGCTATATAGCACCACAACTATCCCTAAGAACCACTGAAGAACCCTGGGTGCTATATAGCACTTCAGTATTTGAGGTGCTATATAGCACTTAAGTATTTGAGGTGCTATATAGCACCACAACTATCCCAAAGAACCACTGAAGAACCCTGGGGTGCTATATAGCACCACAACTATCCCAAAGAACCACTGAAGAACCGCTAAGGCACCAAAGCCACCCAAAGAACCACTGAAGAACCGCTCAGGTGCTATATAGCACCACAACATTCCCAAAGAACCACTGAAGAACCAGTGAAGAACCGTTTTTTTTTTGTGTGTAGGCTAACGACATTCCCATCCGGTCTGATACCCACTTAGTCATCACCATATACCCACTTGGGCATTAGCATAACAATGACCTCTGTGACCTCTCTAAGGACCCATTGGTAGATGCTTACAGCACCGTGGAGTATGCAAGCTTGCAGATCTGCTATTTTCATAACATTTCAAAAATGACAAAAGTAGCCCATCCACATGCATGCTTGTAGGTAGCCATTTTCAACAACTTCCGTTGGTCGCAGAGGCTCGGGATTGCCACCGTTGGAAAGCTCGCACCTGAGATAGGGGGGGGGGGGGGGGGGAGTGGAGGTGCATGGGCGTCGGTAGTGGGGGTGGGGTAGGCGTTGTTAAAATGTTTAAAAAGTGGAAAAACTGGGACGCTTTGGAGAAGCACAAGGGGGCGCTGCTGTGCAGCAAGCCCTCGGCCGTGCCCCGCCCACATTGGGGGCGTTGTTTTAAAATGTGGGTGTGGCCTATCAGAGCGTAGAACAACTCTGGTCTCTCTTCATGACGGATACAAAACTATATGTTGTGTTTGGCCCTACCTCTGGTAGGGGTTTATCAATTGTCTGGGGCCATTGTCACTTGCTCCGCGAGTGGGAATCGAACTCACAGCCCTCCGCATTAGAGTCAGTTGCAATGACCACTAGTCCATTGCCCGCCCTACACCCTGAACAGATCAGGATTCTATATAAAGGGATATTAGCTGGGTTTAAATAGAGCTTGAATGTTTAAACAGTACTGGTCGGGATCCTGTTAAAAACGGCATCGTCCCAGAGGTGGATTTGAACCACCAACCTCTTGGTTTACGGCCAAGCACACTAGTCCACTGAGCCAAACAGGCTGTTGAGTGTTGAAGCAAAAGTGTGTGCATTGCAAATGGATTTGGAGTCCCAGGGGCGCGGCCGCTGTGCGCCCGTAGCCAATGGTGAAGATTCCAGGGGGGGTGCTTAAGAGTGGGTACCCGGGTTCGGATGGAGAGCCGGGTTGTGGGTTTAGCTGGCTTCGGGCCTGGCACCCCGGTGGGGGCCCAAGGCTCCCTGGGTCCGCGTGGAGAGCCGGGCAAACCGGCTTTCTGCTGTCCACACTTAGAAGATTTTTACACTCGTACCCCGGAAGTCACGTTAGAGGCTGGCCCATGCCACCCCCTCCCCCGTGGGTTACCCGGGTCCGGGTGGAGAGCCGGGTTCCCACTTTAGCCGAGTTCTGAGTGGGCACCCCGGCAGGGTGACAAGGCTCCCAGGGGCCGCGTGGAGAGCCGGGCAAAACGCCACATTGTGTGTCTTTCACGCTTTTCATGCTTTTCCACGCTTTGAAGATTTTTCACTTGCACTCCGGAATTCATGTACTCCTTCCGTCCCCCTCCCCCTCGGCCGCACCCCCGCCAACAAGTTCGTGCTGCACATGATCTGGTGTTTTGTCATTCAGTCTGCCGACATGAAAAAGCTTACGGCACCTGGTATTCCCAGGCAGTCTCCCATCCAAGTACTGACCAGGCCCTACCCTGCTTAGCTTCCGAGATCGGACGAGATCGGGCGTGTTCAGGGTGGTATGGCCGTACGCGACAGCAGAGGAGGCCGGCACGGCTCATGTACACAGCAGATGGCTTTGGCCAATGGCTTTCATGAAAAAGCTTACGGCACCTGGTATTCCCAGGCAGTCTCCCATCCAAGTACTGACCAGGCCCTACCCTGCTTAGCTTCCGAGATCGGACGAGATCGGGCGTGTTCAGGGTGGTATGGCCGTAAGCGACAGCTGAGAAGGCCGGCACGGCTCATGTACACAGCAGATGGCTTTGGCCAATGCCTTTCATGAAAAGGCTTACGGCACCTGGTATTCCCAGGCAGTCTCCCATCCAAGTACTGACCAGGCCCTACCCTGCTTAGCTTCCGAGATCGGACGAGTTCAGGGTGGTATGGCCGTAAGCGACAGCAGAGGTGGCCGGCACGGCTCATGTACACAGCAGATGGCTTTGGCCAATGCCTTTCATGAAAAAGCTTACGGCACCTGGTATTCCCAGGCAGTCTCCCATCCAAGTACTGACCAGGCCCTACCCTGCTTAGCTTCCGAGATCGGACGAGATCGGGCGTGTTCAGGGTGGTATGGCCGTAGGCGACAGCAGAGGTGGCCGGCACGGCTCATGTACACAGCAGATGGCTTTGGCCAATGCCTTTCATGAAAATGCTTACGGCACCTGGTATTCCCAGGCAGTCTCCCATCCAAGTACTGACCAGGCCCTACCCTGCTTAGCTTCCGAGATCGGACGAGATCGGGCGTGTTCAGGGTGGTATGGCCGTAAGCGACAGCAGAGGTGGCCGGCACGGCTCATGTACACAGCAGATGGCTTTGGCCAATGCCTTTCATGAAAAAGCTTACGGCACCTGGTATTCCCAGGCAGTCTCCCATCCAAGTACTGACCAGGCCCTACCCTGCTTAGCTTCCGAGATCGGACGAGAACGGGCGTGTTCAGGGTGGTATGGCCGTAAGCGACAGCAGAGTTGGCCGGCACGGCTCATGTACACAGCAGATGGCTTTGGCCAAAGCCTTCCATGAAAAAGCGTACGGCACCTGGTATTCCCAGGCAGTCTCCCATCCAAGTACTGACCAGGCCCTATCCTGCTTAGCTTCCGAGATCGGACGAGATCCGGCGTGTTCAGGGTGGTATGGCCGTAAGCGACAGCAGAAGTGGCCGGTACGGCTCATGTACAGTAGATGACAGTACATTTCTTTAACCATAGAAACATGGTTAAAACAATATGCGTCAGCCACATCTCTATTTATTACAAACAGGCCGTTTTTTTTTTTCCATTCAACAAGGCGGAAGAAAGTGCACCGTTCCCGGCGGCACTGCAATGCCGGGTCGATGCGTGGAGTGAACGGAGCAAGCCCCTTTTTCAACTCCTGAGTCAAAAAATCCGTTTAATATTTAGTCCCCATATAGGGGACATATCAGATATTAAACTGATAAGAACAGATACTACACTTGATCTTAGCCAAAAGGCCGAGAAGCGATAACCCTCAAACTGACTGCTGTGAAGTCCGCTTCCTAGGCTAACGACATTCCCATCCGGTCTGATACCCACTTAGTCATCACCATATACCCACTTGGGCATTAGCATAACAATGACCTCTGTGACCTCTCTAAGGACCCATTGGTAGATGCTTACAGCACCGTGGAGTATGCAAGCTTGCAGATCTGCTATTTTCATAACATTTCAAAAATGACAAAAGTAGCCCATCCACATGCATGCTTGTAGGTAGCCATTTTCAACAACTTCCGTTGGTCGCAGAGGCTCGGGATTGCCACCGTTGGAAAGCTCGCACCTGAGATAGGGGGGGGGGGGGGGGGGAGTGGAGGTGCATGGGCGTCGGTAGTGGGGGTGGGGTAGGCGTTGTTAAAATGTTTAAAAAGTGGAAAAACTGGGACGCTTTGGAGAAGCACAAGGGGGCGCTGCTGTGCAGCAAGCCCTCGGCCGTGCCCCGCCCACATTGGGGGCGTTGTTTTAAAATGTGGGTGTGGCCTATCAGAGCGTAGAACAACTCTGGTCTCTCTTCATGACGGATACAAAACTATATGTTGTGTTTGGCCCTACCTCTGGTAGGGGTTTATCAATTGTCTGGGGCCATTGTCACTTGCTCCGCGAGTGGGAATCGAACTCACAGCCCTCCGCATTAGAGTCAGTTGCAATGACCACTAGTCCATTGCCCGCCCTACACCCTGAACAGATCAGGATTCTATATAAAGGGATATTAGCTGGGTTTAAATAGAGCTTGAATGTTTAAACAGTACTGGTCGGGATCCTGTTAAAAACGGCATCGTCCAAGAGGTGGATTTGAACCACCAACCTCTTGGTTTACGGCCAAGCACACTAGTCCACTGAGCCAAACAGGCTGTTGAGTGTTGAAGCAAAAGTGTGTGCATTGCAAATGGATTTGGAGTCCCAGGGGCGCGGCCGCTGTGCGCCCGTAGCCAATGGTGAAGATTCCAGGGGGGGTGCTTAAGAGTGGGTACCCGGGTTCGGATGGAGAGCCGGGTTGTGGGTTTAGCTGGCTTCGGGCCTGGCACCCCGGTGGGGGCCCAAGGCTCCCTGGGTCCGCGTGGAGAGCCGGGCAAACCGGCTTTCTG
>NC_136806.1:65422901-65430401 GCF_951216825.1 Electrona antarctica
CTCCCATCCAAGTACTGACCAGGCCCTACCCTGCTTAGCTTCCGAGATCGGACGAGATCGGGCGTGTTCAGGGTGGTATGGCCGTAAGCGACAGCAGAGTTGGCCGGCACGGCTCATGTACACAGCAGATGGCTTTGGCCAAAGCCTTCCATGAAAAAGCGTACGGCACCTGGTATTCCCAGGCAGTCTCCCATCCAAGTACTGACCAGGCCCTATCCTGCTTAGCTTCCGAGATCGGACGAGATCCGGCGTGTTCAGGGTGGTATGGCCGTAAGCGACAGCAGAAGTGGCCGGTACGGCTCATGTACAGTAGATGACAGTACATTTCTTTAACCATAGAAACATGGTTAAAACAATATGCGTCAGCCACATCTCTATTTATTACAAACAGGCCGTTTTTTTTTTTCCATTCAACAAGGCGGAAGAAAGTGCACCATTCCCGGCGGCACTGCAATGCCGGGTCGATGCGTGGAGTGAACGGAGCAAGCCCCTTTTTCAACTCCTGAGTCAAAAAATCTGTTTAATATTTAGTCCCCATATAGGGGACATATCAGATATTAAACTGATAAGAACAGATACTACACTTGATCTTAGCCAAAAGGCCGAGAAGCGATAACCCTCAAACTGACTGCTGTGAAGTCCGCTTCCTAGGCTAACGACATTCCCATCCGGTCTGATACCCACTTAGTCATCACCATATACCCACTTGGGCATTAGCATAACAATGACCTCTGTGACCTCTCTAAGGACCCATTGGTAGATGCTTACAGCACCGTGGAGTATGCAAGCTTGCAGATCTGCTATTTTCATAACATTTCAAAAATGACAAAAGTGGCCCATCCACATGCATGCTTGTAGGTAGCCATTTTCAACAACTTCCGTTGGTCGCAGAGGCTCGGGATTGCCACCGTTGGAAAGCTCGCACCTGAGATAGGGGGGGGGGGGGGGAGTGGAGGTGCATGGGCGTCGGTAGTGGGGGTGGGGTAGGCGTTGTTAAAATGTTTAAAAAGTGGAAAAACTGGGACGCTTTGGAGAAGCACAAGGGGGCGCTGCTGTGCAGCAAGCCCTCGGCCGTGCCCCGCCCACATTGGGGGCGTTGTTTTAAAATGTGGGTGTGGCCTATCAGAGCGTAGAACAACTCTGGTCTCTCTTCATGACGGATACAAAACTATATGTTGTGTTTGGCCCTACCTCTGGTAGGGGTTTATCAATTGTCTGGGGCCATTGTCACTTGCTCCGCGAGTGGGAATCGAACTCACAGCCCTCCGCATTAGAGTCAGTTGCAATGACCACTAGTCCATTGCCCGCCCTACACCCTGAACAGATCAGGATTCTATATAAAGGGATATTAGCTGGGTTTAAATAGAGCTTGAATGTTTAAACAGTACTGGTCGGGATCCTGTTAAAAACGGCATCGTCCCAGAGGTGGATTTGAACCACCAACCTCTTGGTTTACGGCCAAGCACACTAGTCCACTGAGCCAAACAGGCTGTTGAGTGTTGAAGCAAAAGTGTGTGCATTGCAAATGGATTTGGAGTCCCAGGGGCGCGGCCGCTGTGCGCCCGTAGCCAATGGTGAAGATTCCAGGGGGGGTGCTTAAGAGTGGGTACCCGGGTTCGGATGGAGAGCCGGGTTGTGGGTTTAGCTGGCTTCGGGCCTGGCACCCCGGTGGGGGCCCAAGGCTCCCTGGGTCCGCGTGGAGAGCCGGGCAAACCGGCTTTCTGCTGTCCACACTTAGAAGATTTTTACACTCGTACCCCGGAAGTCACGTTAGAGGCTGGCCCATGCCACCCCCTCCCCCGTGGGTTACCCGGGTCCGGGTGGAGAGCCGGGTTCCCACTTTAGCCGAGTTCTGAGTGGGCACCCCGGCAGGGTGACAAGGCTCCCAGGGGCCGCGTGGAGAGCCGGGCAAAACGCCACATTGTGTGTCTTTCACGCTTTTCATGCTTTTCCACGCTTTGAAGATTTTTCACTTGCACTCCGGAATTCATGTACTCCTTCCGTCCCCCTCCCCCTCGGCCGCACCCCCGCCAACAAGTTCGTGCTGCACATGATCTGGTGTTTTGTCATTCAGTCTGCCGACATGAAAAAGCTTACGGCACCTGGTATTCCCAGGCAGTCTCCCATCCAAGTACTGACCAGGCCCTACCCTGCTTAGCTTCCGAGATCGGACGAGATCGGGCGTGTTCAGGGTGGTATGGCCGTAAGCGACAGCAGAGGTGGCCGGCACGGCTCATGTACACAGCAGATGGCTTTGGCCAATGCCTTTCATGAAAATGCTTACGGCACCTGGTATTCCCAGGCAGTCTCCCATCCAAGTACTGACCAGGCCCTACCCTGCTTAGCTTCCGAGATCGGACGAGATCGGGCGTGTTCAGGGTGGTATGGCCGTAAGCGACAGCAGAGGTGGCCGGCACGGCTCATGTACACAGCAGATGGCTTTGGCCAATGCCTTTCATGAAAAAGCTTACGGCACCTGGTATTCCCAGGCAGTCTCCCATCCAAGTACTGACCAGGCCCTACCCTGCTTAGCTTCCGAGATCGGACGAGATCGGGCGTGTTCAGGGTGGTATGGCCGTAAGCGACAGCAGAGTTGGCCGGCACGGCTCATGTACACAGCAGATGGCTTTGGCCAAAGCCTTCCATGAAAAAGCGTACGGCACCTGGTATTCCCAGGCAGTCTCCCATCCAAGTACTGACCAGGCCCTATCCTGCTTAGCTTCCGAGATCGGACGAGATCCGGCGTGTTCAGGGTGGTATGGCCGTAAGCGACAGCAGAAGTGGCCGGTACGGCTCATGTACAGTAGATGACAGTACATTTCTTTAACCATAGAAACATGGTTAAAACAATATGCGTCAGCCACATCTCTATTTATTACAAACAGGCCGTTTTTTTTTTTCCATTCAACAAGGCGGAAGAAAGTGCACCGTTCCCGGCGGCACTGCAATGCCGGGTCGATGCGTGGAGTGAACGGAGCAAGCCCCTTTTTCAACTCCTGAGTCAAAAAATCTGTTTAATATTTAGTCCCCATATAGGGGACATATCAGATATTAAACTGATAAGAACAGATACTACACTTGATCTTAGCCAAAAGGCCGAGAAGCGATAACCCTCAAACTGACTGCTGTGAAGTCCGCTTCCTAGGCTAACGACATTCCCATCCGGTCTGATACCCACTTAGTCATCACCATATACCCACTTGGGCATTAGCATAACAATGACCTCTGTGACCTCTCTAAGGACCCATTGGTAGATGCTTACAGCACCGTGGAGTATGCAAGCTTGCAGATCTGCTATTTTCATAACATTTCAAAAATGACAAAAGTGGCCCATCCACATGCATGCTTGTAGGTAGCCATTTTCAACAACTTCCGTTGGTCGCAGAGGCTCGGGATTGCCACCGTTGGAAAGCTCGCACCTGAGAAAGGGGGGGGGGGGGGAGTGGAGGTGCATGGGCGTCGGTAGTGGGGGTGGGGTAGGCGTTGTTAAAATGTTTAAAAAGTGGAAAAACTGGGACGCTTTGGAGAAGCACAAGGGGGCGCTGCTGTGCAGCAAGCCCTCGGCCGTGCCCCGCCCACATTGGGGGCGTTGTTTTAAAATGTGGGTGTGGCCTATCAGAGCGTAGAACAACTCTGGTCTCTCTTCATGACGGATACAAAACTATATGTTGTGTTTGGCCCTACCTCTGGTAGGGGTTTATCAATTGTCTGGGGCCATTGTCACTTGCTCCGCGAGTGGGAATCGAACTCACAGCCCTCCGCATTAGAGTCAGTTGCAATGACCACTAGTCCATTGCCCGCCCTACACCCTGAACAGATCAGGATTCTATATAAAGGGATATTAGCTGGGTTTAAATAGAGCTTGAATGTTTAAACAGTACTGGTCGGGATCCTGTTAAAAACGGCATCGTCCCAGAGGTGGATTTGAACCACCAACCTCTTGGTTTACGGCCAAGCACACTAGTCCACGGAGCCAAACAGGCTGTTGAGTGTTGAAGCAAAAGTGTGTGCATTGCAAATGGATTTGGAGTCCCAGGGGCGCGGCCGCTGTGCGCCCGTAGCCAATGGTGAAGATTCCAGGGGGGGTGCTTAAGAGTGGGTACCCGGGTTCGGATGGAGAGCCGGGTTGTGGGTTTAGCTGGCTTCGGGCCTGGCACCCCGGTGGGGGCCCAAGGCTCCCTGGGTCCGCGTGGAGAGCCGGGCAAACCGGCTTTCTGCTGTCCACACTTAGAAGATTTTTACACTCGTACCCCGGAAGTCACGTTAGAGGCTGGCCCATGCCACCCCCTCCCCCGTGGGTTACCCGGGTCCGGGTGGAGAGCCGGGTTCCCACTTTAGCCGAGTTCTGAGTGGGCACCCCGGCAGGGTGACAAGGCTCCCAGGGGCCGCGTGGAGAGCCGGGCAAAACGCCACATTGTGTGTCTTTCACGCTTTTCATGCTTTTCCACGCTTTGAAGATTTTTCACTTGCACTCCGGAATTCATGTACTCCTTCCGTCCCCCTCCCCCTCGGCCGCACCCCCGCCAACAAGTTCGTGCTGCACATGATCTGGTGTTTTGTCATTCAGTCTGCCGACATGAAAAAGCTTACGGCACCTGGTATTCCCAGGCAGTCTCCCATCCAAGTACTGACCAGGCCCTACCCTGCTTAGCTTCCGAGATCGGACGAGATCGGGCGTGTTCAGGGTGGTATGGCCGTAAGCGACAGCAGAGGTGGCCGGCACGGCTCATGTACACAGCAGATGGCTTTGGCCAATGCCTTTCATGAAAATGCTTACGGCACCTGGTATTCCCAGGCAGTCTCCCATCCAAGTACTGACCAGGCCCTACCCTGCTTAGCTTCCGAGATCGGACGAGATCGGGCGTGTTCAGGGTGGTATGGCCGTAAGCGACAGCAGAGGTGGCCGGCACGGCTCATGTACACAGCAGATGGCTTTGGCCAATGCCTTTCATGAAAAAGCTTACGGCACCTGGTATTCCCAGGCAGTCTCCCATCCAAGTACTGACCAGGCCCTACCCTGCTTAGCTTCCGAGATCGGACGAGATCGGGCGTGTTCAGGGTGGTATGGCCGTAAGCGACAGCAGAGTTGGCCGGCACGGCTCATGTACACAGCAGATGGCTTTGGCCAAAGCCTTCCATGAAAAAGCGTACGGCACCTGGTATTCCCAGGCAGTCTCCCATCCAAGTACTGACCAGGCCCTATCCTGCTTAGCTTCCGAGATCGGACGAGATCCGGCGTGTTCAGGGTGGTATGGCCGTAAGCGACAGCAGAAGTGGCCGGTACGGCTCATGTACAGTAGATGACAGTACATTTCTTTAACCATAGAAACATGGTTAAAACAATATGCGTCAGCCACATCTCTATTTATTACAAACAGGCCGTTTTTTTTTTTCCATTCAACAAGGCGGAAGAAAGTGCACCGTTCCCGGCGGCACTGCAATGCCGGGTCGATGCGTGGAGTGAACGGAGCAAGCCCCTTTTTCAACTCCAGAGTCAAAAAATCTGTTTAATATTTAGTCCCCATATAGGGGACATATCAGATATTAAACTGATAAGAACAGATACTACACTTGATCTTAGCCAAAAGGCCGAGAAGCGATAACCCTCAAACTGACTGCTGTGAAGTCCGCTTCCTAGGCTAACGACATTCCCATCCGGTCTGATACCCACTTAGTCATCACCATATACCCACTTGGGCATTAGCATAACAATGACCTCTGTGACCTCTCTAAGGACCCATTGGTAGATGCTTACAGCACCGTGGAGTATGCAAGCTTGCAGATCTGCTATTTTCATAACATTTCAAAAATGACAAAAGTGGCCCATCCACATGCATGCTTGTAGGTAGCCATTTTCAACAACTTCCGTTGGTCGCAGAGGCTCGGGATTGCCACCGTTGGAAAGCTCGCACCTGAGATAGGGGGGGGGGGGGGAGTGGAGGTGCATGGGCGTCGGTAGTGGGGGTGGGGTAGGCGTTGTTAAAATGTTTAAAAAGTGGAAAAACTGGGACGCTTTGGAGAAGCACAAGGGGGCGCTGCTGTGCAGCAAGCCCTCGGCCGTGCCCCGCCCACATTGGGGGCGTTGTTTTAAAATGTGGGTGTGGCCTATCAGAGCGTAGAACAACTCTGGTCTCTCTTCATGACGGATACAAAACTATATGTTGTGTTTGGCCCTACCTCTGGTAGGGGTTTATCAATTGTCTGGGGCCATTGTCACTTGCTCCGCGAGTGGGAATCGAACTCACAGCCCTCCGCATTAGAGTCAGTTGCAATGACCACTAGTCCATTGCCCGCCCTACACCCTGAACAGATCAGGATTCTATATAAAGGGATATTAGCTGGGTTTAAATAGAGCTTGAATGTTTAAACAGTACTGGTCGGGATCCTGTTAAAAACGGCATCGTCCCAGAGGTGGATTTGAACCACCAACCTCTTGGTTTACGGCCAAGCACACTAGTCCACGGAGCCAAACAGGCTGTTGAGTGTTGAAGCAAAAGTGTGTGCATTGCAAATGGATTTGGAGTCCCAGGGGCGCGGCCGCTGTGCGCCCGTAGCCAATGGTGAAGATTCCAGGGGGGGTGCTTAAGAGTGGGTACCCGGGTTCGGATGGAGAGCCGGGTTGTGGGTTTAGCTGGCTTCGGGCCTGGCACCCCGGTGGGGGCCCAAGGCTCCCTGGGTCCGCGTGGAGAGCCGGGCAAACCGGCTTTCTGCTGTCCACACTTAGAAGATTTTTACACTCGTACCCCGGAAGTCACGTTAGAGGCTGGCCCATGCCACCCCCTCCCCCGTGGGTTACCCGGGTCCGGGTGGAGAGCCGGGTTCCCACTTTAGCCGAGTTCTGAGTGGGCACCCCGGCAAGGTGACAAGGCTCCCAGGGGCCGCGTGGAGAGCCGGGCAAAACGCCACATTGTGTGTCTTTCACGCTTTTCATGCTTTTCCACGCTTTGAAGATTTTTCACTTGCACTCCGGAATTCATGTACTCCTTCCGTCCCCCTCCCCCTCGGCCGCACCCCCGCCAACAAGTTCGTGCTGCACATGATCTGGTGTTTTGTCATTCAGTCTGCCGACATGAAAAAGCTTACGGCACCTGGTATTCCCAGGCAGTCTCCCATCCAAGTACTGACCAGGCCCTACCCTGCTTAGCTTCCGAGATCGGACGAGATCGGGCGTGTTCAGGGTGGTATGGCCGTAAGCGACAGCAGAGGTGGCCGGCACGGCTCATGTACACAGCAGATGGCTTTGGCCAATGCCTTTCATGAAAATGCTTACGGCACCTGGTATTCCCAGGCAGTCTCCCATCCAAGTACTGACCAGGCCCTACCCTGCTTAGCTTCCGAGATCGGATGAGATCGGGCGTGTTCAGGGTGGTATGGCCGTAAGCGACAGCAGAGGTGGCCGGCACGGCTCATGTACACAGCAGATGGCTTTGGCCAATGCCTTTCATGAAAAAGCTTACGGCACCTGGTATTCCCAGGCAGTCTCCCATCCAAGTACTGACC
>NC_136806.1:65437901-65442901 GCF_951216825.1 Electrona antarctica
GAACCACCAACCTCTTGGTTTACGGCCAAGCACACTAGTCCACTGAGCCAAACAGGCTGTTGAGTGTTGAAGCAAAAGTGTGTGCATTGCAAATGGATTTGGAGTCCCAGGGGCGCGGCCGCTGTGCGCCCGTAGCCAATGGTGAAGATTCCAGGGGGGGTGCTTAAGAGTGGGTACCCGGGTTCGGATGGAGAGCCGGGTTGTGGGTTTAGCTGGCTTCGGGCCTGGCACCCCGGTGGGGGCCCAAGGCTCCCTGGGTCCGCGTGGAGAGCCGGGCAAACCGGCTTTCTGCTGTCCACACTTAGAAGATTTTTACACTCGTACCCCGGAAGTCACGTTAGAGGCTGGCCCATGCCACCCCCTCCCCCGTGGGTTACCCGGGTCCGGGTGGAGAGCCGGGTTCCCACTTTAGCCGAGTTCTGAGTGGGCACCCCGGCAGGGTGACAAGGCTCCCAGGGGCCGCGTGGAGAGCCGGGCAAAACGCCACATTGTGTGTCTTTCACGCTTTTCATGCTTTTCCACGCTTTGAAGATTTTTCACTTGCACTCCGGAATTCATGTACTCCTTCCGTCCCCCTCCCCCTCGGCCGCACCCCCGCCAACAAGTTCGTGCTGCACATGATCTGGTGTTTTGTCATTCAGTCTGCCGACATGAAAAAGCTTACGGCACCTGGTATTCCCAGGCAGTCTCCCATCCAAGTACTGACCAGGCCCTACCCTGCTTAGCTTCCGAGATCGGACGAGATCGGGCGTGTTCAGGGTGGTATGGCCGTACGCGACAGCAGAGGAGGCCGGCACGGCTCATGTACACAGCAGATGGCTTTGGCCAATGGCTTTCATGAAAAAGCTTACGGCACCTGGTATTCCCAGGCAGTCTCCCATCCAAGTACTGACCAGGCCCTACCCTGCTTAGCTTCCGAGATCGGGCGTGTTCAGGGTGGTATGGCCGTAAGCGACAGCTGAGAAGGCCGGCACGGCTCATGTACACAGCAGATGGCTTTGGCCAATGCCTTTCATGAAAAGGCTTACGGCACCTGGTATTCCCAGGCAGTCTCCCATCCAAGAACTGACCAGGCCCTACCCTGCTTAGCTTCCGAGATCGGACGAGTTCAGGGTGGTATGGCCGTAAGCGACAGCAGAGGTGGCCGGCACGGCTCATGTACACAGCAGATGGCTTTGGCCAATGCCTTTCATGAAAAAGCTTACGGCACCTGGTATTCCCAGGCAGTCTCCCATCCAAGTACTGACCAGGCCCTACCCTGCTTAGCTTCCGAGATCGGACGAGATCGGGCGTGTTCAGGGTGGTATGGCCGTAAGCGACAGCAGAGGTGGCCGGCACGGCTCATGTACACAGCAGATGGCTTTGGCCAATGCCTTTCATGAAAATGCTTACGGCACCTGGTATTCCCAGGCAGTCTCCCATCCAAGTACTGACCAGGCCCTACCCTGCTTAGCTTCCGAGATCGGACGAGATCGGGCGTGTTCAGGGTGGTATGGCCGTAAGCGACAGCAGAGGTGGCCGGCACGGCTCATGTACACAGCAGATGGCTTTGGCCAATGCCTTTCATGAAAAAGCTTACGGCACCTGGTATTCCCAGGCAGTCTCCCATCCAAGTACTGACCAGGCCCTACCCTGCTTAGCTTCCGAGATCGGACGAGATCGGGCGTGTTCAGGGTGGTATGGCCGTAAGCGACAGCAGAGTTGGCCGGCACGGCTCATGTACACAGCAGATGGCTTTGGCCAAAGCCTTCCATGAAAAAGCGTACGGCACCTGGTATTCCCAGGCAGTCTCCCATCCAAGTACTGACCAGGCCCTATCCTGCTTAGCTTCCGAGATCGGACGAGATCCGGCGTGTTCAGGGTGGTATGGCCGTAAGCGACAGCAGAAGTGGCCGGTACGGCTCATGTACAGTAGATGACAGTACATTTCTTTAACCATAGAAACATGGTTAAAACAATATGCGTCAGCCACATCTCTATTTATTACAAACAGGCCGTTTTTTTTTTTCCATTCAACAAGGCGGAAGAAAGTGCACCGTTCCCGGCGGCACTGCAATGCCGGGTCGATGCGTGGAGTGAACGGAGCAAGCCCCTTTTTCAACTCCTGAGTCAAAAAATCCGTTTAATATTTAGTCCCCATATAGGGGACATATCAGATATTAAACTGATAAGAACAGATACTACACTTGATCTTAGCCAAAAGGCCGAGAAGCGATAACCCTCAAACTGACTGCTGTGAAGTCCGCTTCCTAGGCTAACGACATTCCCATCCGGTCTGATACCCACTTAGTCATCACCATATACCCACTTGGGCATTAGCATAACAATGACCTCTGTGACCTCTCTAAGGACCCATTGGTAGATGCTTACAGCACCGTGGAGTATGCAAGCTTGCAGATCTGCTATTTTCATAACATTTCAAAAATGACAAAAGTGGCCCATCCACATGCATGCTTGTAGGTAGCCATTTTCAACAACTTCCGTTGGTCGCAGAGGCTCGGGATTGCCACCGTTGGAAAGCTCGCACCTGAGATAGGGGGGGGGGGGGGGGGGGGGGGGGAGTGGAGGTGCATGGGCGTCGGTAGTGGGGGTGGGGTAGGCGTTGTTAAAATGTTTAAAAAGTGGAAAAACTGGGACGCTTTGGAGAAGCACAAGGGGGCGCTGCTGTGCAGCAAGCCCTCGGCCGTGCCCCGCCCACATTGGGGGCGTTGTTTTAAAATGTGGGTGTGGCCTATCAGAGCGTAGAACAACTCTGGTCTCTCTTCATGACGGATACAAAACTATATGTTGTGTTTGGCCCTACCTCTGGTAGGGGTTTATCAATTGTCTGGGGCCATTGTCACTTGCTCCGCGAGTGGGAATCGAACTCACAGCCCTCCGCATTAGAGTCAGTTGCAATGACCACTAGTCCATTGCCCGCCCTACACCCTGAACAGATCAGGATTCTATATAAAGGGATATTAGCTGGGTTTAAATAGAGCTTGAATGTTTAAACAGTACTGGTCGGGATCCTGTTAAAAACGGCATCGTCCCAGAGGTGGATTTGAACCACCAACCTCTTGGTTTACGGCCAAGCACACTAGTCCACTGAGCCAAACAGGCTGTTGAGTGTTGAAGCAAAAGTGTGTGCATTGCAAATGGATTTGGAGTCCCAGGGGCGCGGCCGCTGTGCGCCCGTAGCCAATGGTGAAGATTCCAGGGGGGGTGCTTAAGAGTGGGTACCCGGGTTCGGATGGAGAGCCGGGTTGTGGGTTTAGCTGGCTTCGGGCCTGGCACCCCGGTGGGGGCCCAAGGCTCCCTGGGTCCGCGTGGAGAGCCGGGCAAACCGGCTTTCTGCTGTCCACACTTAGAAGATTTTTACACTCGTACCCCGGAAGTCACGTTAGAGGCTGGCCCATGCCACCCCCTCCCCCGTGGGTTACCCGGGTCCGGGTGGAGAGCCGGGTTCCCACTTTAGCCGAGTTCTGAGTGGGCACCCCGGCAGGGTGACAAGGCTCCCAGGGGCCGCGTGGAGAGCCGGGCAAAACGCCACATTGTGTGTCTTTCACGCTTTTCATGCTTTTCCACGCTTTGAAGATTTTTCACTTGCACTCCGGAATTCATGTACTCCTTCCGTCCCCCTCCCCCTCGGCCGCACCCCCGCCAACAAGTTCGTGCTGCACATGATCTGGTGTTTTGTCATTCAGTCTGCCGACATGAAAAAGCTTACGGCACCTGGTATTCCCAGGCAGTCTCCCATCCAAGTACTGACCAGGCCCTACCCTGCTGAGCTTCCGAGATCGGACGAGATCGGGCGTGTTCAGGGTGGTATGGCCGTACGCGACAGCAGAGGAGGCCGGCACGGCTCATGTACACAGCAGATGGCTTTGGCCAATGGCTTTCATGAAAAAGCTTACGGCACCTGGTATTCCCAGGCAGTCTCCCATCCAAGAACTGACCAGGCCCTACCCTGCTTAGCTTCCGAGATCGGACGAGTTCAGGGTGGTATGGCCGTAAGCGACAGCAGAGGTGGCCGGCACGGCTCATGTACACAGCAGATGGCTTTGGCCAATGCCTTTCATGAAAAAGCTTACGGCACCTGGTATTCCCAGGCAGTCTCCCATCCAAGTACTGACCAGGCCCTACCCTGCTTAGCTTCCGAGATCGGACGAGATCGGGCGTGTTCAGGGTGGTATGGCCGTAAGCGACAGCAGAGGTGGCCGGCACGGCTCATGTACACAGCAGATGGCTTTGGCCAATGCCTTTCATGAAAATGCTTACGGCACCTGGTATTCCCAGGCAGTCTCCCATCCAAGTACTGACCAGGCCCTACCCTGCTTAGCTTCCGAGATCGGACGAGATCGGGCGTGTTCAGGGTGGTATGGCCGTAAGCGACAGCAGAGGTGGCCGGCACGGCTCATGTACACAGCAGATGGCTTTGGCCAATGCCTTTCATGAAAAAGCTTACGGCACCTGGTATTCCCAGGCAGTCTCCCATCCAAGTACTGACCAGGCCCTACCCTGCTTAGCTTCCGAGATCGGACGAGATCGGGCGTGTTCAGGGTGGTATGGCCGTAAGCGACAGCAGAGTTGGCCGGCACGGCTCATGTACACAGCAGATGGCTTTGGCCAAAGCCTTCCATGAAAAAGCGTACGGCACCTGGTATTCCCAGGCAGTCTCCCATCCAAGTACTGACCAGGCCCTATCCTGCTTAGCTTCCGAGATCGGACGAGATCCGGCGTGTTCAGGGTGGTATGGCCGTAAGCGACAGCAGAAGTGGCCGGTACGGCTCATGTACAGTAGATGACAGTACATTTCTTTAACCATAGAAACATGGTTAAAACAATATGCGTCAGCCACATCTCTATTTATTACAAACAGGCCGTTTTTTTTTTTCCATTCAACAAGGCGGAAGAAAGTGCACCGTTCCCGGCGGCACTGCAATGCCGGGTCGATGCGTGGAGTGAACGGAGCAAGCCCCTTTTTCAACTCCTGAGTCAAAAAATCCGTTTAATATTTA
>NC_136806.1:65452901-65460401 GCF_951216825.1 Electrona antarctica
CCTTTAGCAGGTGGGCCGTAGACCCGCAGGCGTGGCAGGCCTTGGGGGCCGATCCGCCCGTGCATGTGCCCGCTCTGTGCCCACCCTCCCTGCACTTCCCGCAAAACGGGGGCTGCCGCTGGTACTGCAGGTAGCCCCTAGCTGTTCCAATTGCAAAGAATGCAGGGGGGTGGGTCAGACCATCATACCCCGCTGGGTCCTCACGCAAATCCATGTTCAATGCCCACTTCGCCGTCCAAAACCCTGTTTCATCCAAAATCTTCTTGGCTGAGGTCTCATCCACCTGTCCAAAACCCCGCAAAAAATCAAAAATCTTCTCCTTCGTAACATGAGGGTCGTACATGTGCACAGTCACGTTTTTAAAACTGATGGCGTGCAACGGCACCACCTGCACCCCTGTACGTCTCTTCTCTGTATCTCTCTTCAACGCTCTAATTACTTTTTCTAGCCTACGCGTAATGGACAGTTTATCTTCATAAAATGTCACATCATACCCCTTCTCCTTTTTGTTTTCCTGAAAGCAGAGCACTTCCTCCACCTTGAAACCAAAATATCCAATCAGATAATCCTTCCCAAAAGCGATCCTGTCCACCACCGGCCACTCCTTCTCGGGCCACATGAAGCGGAACGAGTTTCTCGGTCCATATTTATAGTACATATCCATACCTCTTCTTCCAATTCAATCCACCTCTCCGTTATATCCAACCCCTCAGACTCTTGATCTTACCCAAAAGGCCGAGAAGCGATAACCCTCAAACTGACTGCTGTGAAGTCCGCTTCCTAGGCTAACGACATTCCCATCCGGTCTGATACCCACTTAGTCATCACCATATACCCACTTGGGCATTAGCATAACAATGACCTCTGTGACCTCTCTAAGGACCCATTGGTAGATGCTTACAGCACCGTGGAGTATGCAAGCTTGCAGATCTGCTATTTTCATAACATTTCAAAAATGACAAAAGTGGCCCATCCACATGCATGCTTGTAGGTAGCCATTTTCAACAACTTCCGTTGGTCGCAGAGGCTCGGGATTGCCACCGTTGGAAAGCTCGCACCTGAGATAGGGGGGGGGGGGGGGGGAGTGGAGGTGCATGGGCGTCGGTAGTGGGGGTGGGGTAGGCGTTGTTAAAATGTTTAAAAAGTGGAAAAACTGGGACGCTTTGGAGAAGCACAAGGGGGCGCTGCTGTGCAGCAAGCCCTCGGCCGTGCCCCGCCCACATTGGGGGCGTTGTTTTAAAATGTGGGTGTGGCCTATCAGAGCGTAGAACAACTCTGGTCTCTCTTCATGACGGATACAAAACTATATGTTGTGTTTGGCCCTACCTCTGGTAGGGGTTTATCAATTGTCTGGGGCCATTGTCACTTGCTCCGCGAGTGGGAATCGAACTCACAGCCCTCCGCATTAGAGTCAGTTGCAATGACCACTAGTCCATTGCCCGCCCTACACCCTGAACAGATCAGGATTCTATATAAAGGGATATTAGCTGGGTTTAAATAGAGCTTGAATGTTTAAACAGTACTGGTCGGGATCCTGTTAAAAACGGCATCGTCCCAGAGGTGGATTTGAACCACCAACCTCTTGGTTTACGGCCAAGCACACTAGTCCACTGAGCCAAACAGGCTGTTGAGTGTTGAAGCAAAAGTGTGTGCATTGCAAATGGATTTGGAGTCCCAGGGGCGCGGCCGCTGTGCGCCCGTAGCCAATGGTGAAGATTCCAGGGGGGGTGCTTAAGAGTGGGTACCCGGGTTCGGATGGAGAGCCGGGTTGTGGGTTTAGCTGGCTTCGGGCCTGGCACCCCGGTGGGGGCCCAAGGCTCCCTGGGTCCGCGTGGAGAGCCGGGCAAACCGGCTTTCTGCTGTCCACACTTAGAAGATTTTTACACTCGTACCCCGGAAGTCACGTTAGAGGCTGGCCCATGCCACCCCCTCCCCCGTGGGTTACCCGGGTCCGGGTGGAGAGCCGGGTTCCCACTTTAGCCGAGTTCTGAGTGGGCACCCCGGCAGGGTGACAAGGCTCCCAGGGGCCGCGTGGAGAGCCGGGCAAAACGCCACATTGTGTGTCTTTCACGCTTTTCATGCTTTTCCACGCTTTGAAGATTTTTCACTTGCACTCCGGAATTCATGTACTCCTTCCGTCCCCCTCCCCCTCGGCCGCACCCCCGCCAACAAGTTCGTGCTGCACATGATCTGGTGTTTTGTCATTCAGTCTGCCGACATGAAAAAGCTTACGGCACCTGGTATTCCCAGGCAGTCTCCCATCCAAGTACTGACCAGGCCCTACCCTGCTTAGCTTCCGAGATCGGACGAGATCGGGCGTGTTCAGGGTGGTATGGCCGTACGCGACAGCAGAGGAGGCCGGCACGGCTCATGTACACAGCAGATGGCTTTGGCCAATGGCTTTCATGAAAAAGCTTACGGCACCTGGTATTCCCAGGCAGTCTCCCATCCAAGAACTGACCAGGCCCTACCCTGCTTAGCTTCCGAGATCGGACGAGTTCAGGGTGGTATGGCCGTAAGCGACAGCAGAGGTGGCCGGCACGGCTCATGTACACAGCAGATGGCTTTGGCCAATGCCTTTCATGAAAAAGCTTACGGCACCTGGTATTCCCAGGCAGTCTCCCATCCAAGTACTGACCAGGCCCTACCCTGCTTAGCTTCCGAGATCGGACGAGATCGGGCGTGTTCAGGGTGGTATGGCCGTAAGCGACAGCAGAGGTGGCCGGCACGGCTCATGTACACAGCAGATGGCTTTGGCCAATGCCTTTCATGAAAATGCTTACGGCACCTGGTATTCCCAGGCAGTCTCCCATCCAAGTACTGACCAGGCCCTACCCTGCTTAGCTTCCGAGATCGGACGAGATCGGGCGTGTTCAGGGTGGTATGGCCGTAAGCGACAGCAGAGGTGGCCGGCACGGCTCATGTACACAGCAGATGGCTTTGGCCAATGCCTTTCATGAAAAAGCTTACGGCACCTGGTATTCCCAGGCAGTCTCCCATCCAAGTACTGACCAGGCCCTACCCTGCTTAGCTTCCGAGATCGGACGAGATCGGGCGTGTTCAGGGTGGTATGGCCGTAAGCGACAGCAGAGTTGGCCGGCACGGCTCATGTACACAGCAGATGGCTTTGGCCAAAGCCTTCCATGAAAAAGCGTACGGCACCTGGTATTCCCAGGCAGTCTCCCATCCAAGTACTGACCAGGCCCTATCCTGCTTAGCTTCCGAGATCGGACGAGATCCGGCGTGTTCAGGGTGGTATGGCCGTAAGCGACAGCAGAAGTGGCCGGTACGGCTCATGTACAGTAGATGACAGTACATTTCTTTAACCATAGAAACATGGTTAAAACAATATGCGTCAGCCACATCTCTATTTATTACAAACAGGCCGTTTTTTTTTTTCCATTCAACAAGGCGGAAGAAAGTGCACCGTTCCCGGCGGCACTGCAATGCCGGGTCGATGCGTGGAGTGAACGGAGCAAGCCCCTTTTTCAACTCCTGAGTCAAAAAATCCGTTTAATATTTAGTCCCCATATAGGGGACATATCAGATATTAAACTGATAAGAACAGATACTACACTTGATCTTAGCCAAAAGGCCGAGAAGCGATAACCCTCAAACTGACTGCTGTGAAGTCCGCTTCCTAGGCTAACGACATTCCCATCCGGTCTGATACCCACTTAGTCATCACCATATACCCACTTGGGCATTAGCATAACAATGACCTCTGTGACCTCTCTAAGGACCCATTGGTAGATGCTTACAGCACCGTGGAGTATGCAAGCTTGCAGATCTGCTATTTTCATAACATTTCAAAAATGACAAAAGTGGCCCATCCACATGCATGCTTGTAGGTAGCCATTTTCAACAACTTCCGTTGGTCGCAGAGGCTCGGGATTGCCACCGTTGGAAAGCTCGCACCTGAGATAGGGGGGGGGGGGGGGGGAGTGGAGGTGCATGGGCGTCGGTAGTGGGGGTGGGGTAGGCGTTGTTAAAATGTTTAAAAAGTGGAAAAACTGGGACGCTTTGGAGAAGCACAAGGGGGCGCTGCTGTGCAGCAAGCCCTCGGCCGTGCCCCGCCCACATTGGGGGTGTTGTTTTAAAATGTGGGTGTGGCCTATCAGAGCGTAGAACAACTCTGGTCTCTCTTCATGACGGATACAAAACTATATGTTGTGTTTGGCCCTACCTCTGGTAGGGGTTTATCAATTGTCTGGGGCCATTGTCACTTGCTCCGCGAGTGGGAATCGAACTCACAGCCCTCCGCATTAGAGTCAGTTGCAATGACCACTAGTCCATTGCCCGCCCTACACCCTGAACAGATCAGGATTCTATATAAAGGGATATTAGCTGGGTTTAAATAGAGCTTGAATGTTTAAACAGTACTGGTCGGGATCCTGTTAAAAACGGCATCGTCCGAGAGGTGGATTTGAACCACCAACCTCTTGGTTTACGGCCAAGCACACTAGTCCACTGAGCCAAACAGGCTGTTGAGTGTTGAAGCAAAAGTGTGTGCATTGCAAATGGATTTGGAGTCCCAGGGGCGCGGCCGCTGTGCGCCCGTAGCCAATGGTGAAGATTCCAGGGGGGGTGCTTAAGAGTGGGTACCCGGGTTCGGATGGAGAGCCGGGTTGTGGGTTTAGCTGGCTTCGGGCCTGGCACCCCGGTGGGGGCCCAAGGCTCCCTGGGTCCGCGTGGAGAGCCGGGCAAACCGGCTTTCTGCTGTCCACACTTAGAAGATTTTTACACTCGTACCCCGGAAGTCACGTTGGAGGCTGGCCCATGCCACCCCCTCCCCCGTGGGTTACCCGGGTCCGGGTGGAGAGCCGGGTTCCCACTTTAGCCGAGTTCTGAGTGGGCACCCCGGCAGGGTGACAAGGCTCCCAGGGGCCGCGTGGAGAGCCGGGCAAAACGCCACATTGTGTGTCTTTCACGCTTTTCATGCTTTTCCACGCTTTGAAGATTTTTCACTTGCACTCCGGAATTCATGTACTCCTTCCGTCCCCCTCCCCCTCGGCCGCACCCCCGCCAACAAGTTCGTGCTGCACATGATCTGGTGTTTTGTCATTCAGTCTGCCGACATGAAAAAGCTTACGGCACCTGGTATTCCCAGGCAGTCTCCCATCCAAGTACTGACCAGGCCCTACCCTGCTTAGCTTCCGAGATCGGACGAGATCGGGCGTGTTCAGGGTGGTATGGCCGTAAGCGACAGCTGAGAAGGCCGGCACGGCTCATGTACACAGCAGATGGCTTTGGCCAATGGCTTTCATGAAAAAGCTTACGGCACCTGGTATTCCCAGGCAGTCTCCCATCCAAGAACTGACCAGGCCCTACCCTGCTTAGCTTCCGAGATCGGACGAGTTCAGGGTGGTATGGCCGTAAGCGACAGCAGAGGTGGCCGGCACGGCTCATGTACACAGCAGATGGCTTTGGCCAATGCCTTTCATGAAAAAGCTTACGGCACCTGGTATTCCCAGGCAGTCTCCCATCCAAGTACTGACCAGGCCCTACCCTGCTTAGCTTCCGAGATCGGACGAGATCGGGCGTGTTCAGGGTGGTATGGCCGTAAGCGACAGCAGAGGTGGCCGGCACGGCTCATGTACACAGCAGATGGCTTTGGCCAATGCCTTTCATGAAAATGCTTACGGCACCTGGTATTCCCAGGCAGTCTCCCATCCAAGTACTGACCAGGCCCTACCCTGCTTAGCTTCCGAGATCGGACGAGATCGGGCGTGTTCAGGGTGGTATGGCCGTAAGCGACAGCAGAGGTGGCCGGCACGGCTCATGTACACAGCAGATGGCTTTGGCCAATGCCTTTCATGAAAAAGCTTACGGCACCTGGTATTCCCAGGCAGTCTCCCATCCAAGTACTGACCAGGCCCTACCCTGCTTAGCTTCCGAGATCGGACGAGATCGGGCGTGTTCAGGGTGGTATGGCCGTAAGCGACAGCAGAGTTGGCCGGCACGGCTCATGTACACAGCAGATGGCTTTGGCCAAAGCCTTCCATGAAAAAGCGTACGGCACCTGGTATTCCCAGGCAGTCTCCCATCCAAGTACTGACCAGGCCCTATCCTGCTTAGCTTCCGAGATCGGACGAGATCCGGCGTGTTCAGGGTGGTATGGCCGTAAGCGACAGCAGAAGTGGCCGGTACGGCTCATGTACAGTAGATGACAGTACATTTCTTTAACCATAGAAACATGGTTAAAACAATATGCGTCAGCCACATCTCTATTTATTACAAACAGGCCGTTTTTTTTTTTCCATTCAACAAGGCGGAAGAAAGTGCACCGTTCCCGGCGGCACTGCAATGCCGGGTCGATGCGTGGAGTGAACGGAGCAAGCCCCTTTTTCAACTCCTGAGTCAAAAAATCCGTTTAATATTTAGTCCCCATATAGGGGACATATCAGATATTAAACTGATAAGAACAGATACTACACTTGATCTTAGCCAAAAGGCCGAGAAGCGATAACCCTCAAACTGACTGCTGTGAAGTCCGCTTCCTAGGCTAACGACATTCCCATCCGGTCTGATACCCACTTAGTCATCACCATATACCCACTTGGGCATTAGCATAACAATGACCTCTGTGACCTCTCTAAGGACCCATTGGTAGATGCTTACAGCACCGTGGAGTATGCAAGCTTGCAGATCTGCTATTTTCATAACATTTCAAAAATGACAAAAGTGGCCCATCCACATGCATGCTTGTAGGTAGCCATTTTCAACAACTTCCGTTGGTCGCAGAGGCTCGGGATTGCCACCGTTGGAAAGCTCGCACCTGAGATAGGGGGGGGGGGGGGGGGGGAGTGGAGGTGCATGGGCGTCGGTAGTGGGGGTGGGGTAGGCGTTGTTAAAATGTTTAAAAAGTGGAAAAACTGGGACGCTTTGGAGAAGCACAAGGGGGCGCTGCTGTGCAGCAAGCCCTCGGCCGTGCCCCGCCCACATTGGGGGCGTTGTTTTAAAATGTGGGTGTGGCCTATCAGAGCGTAGAACAACTCTGGTCTCTCTTCATGACGGATACAAAACTATATGTTGTGTTTGGCCCTACCTCTGGTAGGGGTTTATCAATTGTCTGGGGCCATTGTCACTTGCTCCGCGAGTGGGAATCGAACTCACAGCCCTCCGCATTAGAGTCAGTTGCAATGACCACTAGTCCATTGCCCGCCCTACACCCTGAACAGATCAGGATTCTATATAAAGGGATATTAGCTGGGTTTAAATAGAGCTTGAATGTTTAAACAGTACTGGTCGGGATCCTGTTAAAAACGGCATCGTCCCAGAGGTGGATTTGAACCACCAACCTCTTGGTTTACGGCCAAGCACACTAGTCCACTGAGCCAAACAGGCTGTTGAGTGTTGAAGCAAAAGTGTGTGCATTGCAAATGGATTTGGAGTCCCAGGGGCGCGGCCGCTGTGCGCCCGTAGCCAATGGTGAAGATTCCAGGGGGGGTGCTTAAGAGTGGGTACCCGGGTTCGGATGGAGAGCCGGGTTGTGGGTTT
>NC_136806.1:65462901-65465401 GCF_951216825.1 Electrona antarctica
CCCAGCCGGAGAGGAAGTCCCAGCTTTACTAGCCACAGTCCCAACTCCCCCAAGCCCACCACCACCTGCCCCGCCCCTCACGGGGCAGGCCCTTACAAGGTGGGCCGTAGCCCCGCAGGCATGGCAGGCCTTGGGGGCCTCTACACCCGTGCACGCGCTTGCTCGGTGTCCGCCCCCCCTGCACTTCCTGCAGAAGGGAGGCTGCCCCCTATAAAACAGGTAGCCTCTTGCTTCTCCTATGTTGAAGAAAGCCGGGGGGTGCGACAGTCCATCAGGCCCACTTCGATCCGCATTAAACATCATGGGAAACTCCCTTCTCCCCGTCCAGATGCCCATCTCGTCCTTCTCCTGCGTCACCCAGTCGTTGGGACACACTTCCATACCCACTTAGAAACGCCGCAATGTCCTCGGTGGCCACATGTGGGTTGTACATGTGGACCGTGACAACTCTTTTTTTTTCCGTCCCCAAATATATTACATCCACATGTCTTAGTGGCTCCTCTCCTCTCTTCCGCCAGTATACAACAAACACTTTGTGTACCTTTTTTTCCACGTGGAAAGTCACATCAAACCCTCTCCCCAGAGGATTGTCTTGTAGGCACATAATGTCCTCTACCTTTACATTTAGCAGCCCGATCAAAATGTCCGTCGTGAAAGTTTTCCTCTCCACCGGGACGCCCTTCTTCCATCTGAACCGCAGCGTGTTCTTTACTTCAGTTCCGTCGTTCATCCTCTCTGTCAAACACCTTCCTTTAAGCCAGCTTAATCCTCCTCATCCACTTCCCGTACTTCTGATTTTAGCCAAAAGGCCGAGAAGCGATAACCCTCAAACTGACTGCTGTGAAGTCCGCTTCCTAGGCTAACGACATTCCCATCCGGTCTGATACCCACTTAGTCATCACCATATACCCACTTGGGCATTAGCATAACAATGACCTCTGTGACCTCTCTAAGGACCCATTGGTAGATGCTTACAGCACCGTGGAGTATGCAAGCTTGCAGATCTGCTATTTTCATAACATTTCAAAAATGACAAAAGTGGCCCATCCACATGCATGCTTGTAGGTAGCCATTTTCAACAACTTCCGTTGGTCGCAGAGGCTCGGGATTGCCACCGTTGGAAAGCTCGCACCTGAGATAGGGGGGGGGGGGGGGGGGGGAGTGGAGGTGCATGGGCGTCGGTAGTGGGGGTGGGGTAGGCGTTGTTAAAATGTTTAAAAAGTGGAAAAACTGGGACGCTTTGGAGAAGCACAAGGGGGCGCTGCTGTGCAGCAAGCCCTCGGCCGTGCCCCGCCCACATTGGGGGTGTTGTTTTAAAATGTGGGTGTGGCCTATCAGAGCGTAGAACAACTCTGGTCTCTCTTCATGACGGATACAAAACTATATGTTGTGTTTGGCCCTACCTCTGGTAGGGGTTTATCAATTGTCTGGGGCCATTGTCACTTGCTCCGCGAGTGGGAATCGAACTCACAGCCCTCCGCATTAGAGTCAGTTGCAATGACCACTAGTCCATTGCCCGCCCTACACCCTGAACAGATCAGGATTCTATATAAAGGGATATTAGCTGGGTTTAAATAGAGCTTGAATGTTTAAACAGTACTGGTCGGGATCCTGTTAAAAACTGCATCGTCCCAGAGGTGGATTTGAACCACCAACCTCTTGGTTTACGGCCAAGCACACTAGTCCACTGAGCCAAACAGGCTGTTGAGTGTTGAAGCAAAAGTGTGTGCATTGCAAATGGATTTGGAGTCCCAGGGGCGCGGCCGCTGTGCGCCCGTAGCCAATGGTGAAGATTCCAGGGGGGGTGCTTAAGAGTGGGTACCCGGGTTCGGATGGAGAGCCGGGTTGTGGGTTTAGCTGGCTTCGGGCCTGGCACCCCGGTGGGGGCCCAAGGCTCCCTGGGTCCGCGTGGAGAGCCGGGCAAACCGGCTTTCTGCTGTCCACACTTAGAAGATTTTTACACTCGTACCCCGGAAGTCACGTTAGAGGCTGGCCCATGCCACCCCCTCCCCCGTGGGTTACCCGGGTCCGGGTGGAGAGCCGGGTTCCCACTTTAGCCGAGTTCTGAGTGGGCACCCCGGCAGGGTGACAAGGCTCCCAGGGGCCGCGTGGAGAGCCGGGCAAAACGCCACATTGTGTGTCTTTCACGCTTTTCATGCTTTTCCACGCTTTGAAGATTTTTCACTTGCACTCCGGAATTCATGTACTCCTTCCGTCCCCCTCCCCCTCGGCCGCACCCCCGCCAACAAGTTCGTGCTGCACATGATCTGGTGTTTTGTCATTCAGTCTGCCGACATGAAAAAGCTTACGGCACCTGGTATTCCCAGGCAGTCTCCCATCCAAGTACTGACCAGGCCCTACCCTGCTTAGCTTCCGAGATCGGACGAGATCGGGCGTGTTCAGGGTGGTATGGCCGTACGCGACAGCAGAGGAGGCCGGCACGGCTCATGTACACAGCAGATGGCTTTGGCCAATGGCTTTCATGAAAAAGCTTACGGCA
>NC_136806.1:65467901-65500401 GCF_951216825.1 Electrona antarctica
TTAGCAGCCCGATCAAAATGTCCGTCGTGAAAGTTTTCCTCTCCACCGGGACGCCCTTCTTCCATCTGAACCGCAGCGTGTTCTTTACTTCAGTTCCGTCGTTCATCCTCTCTGTCAAAAACCTTCCTTTAAGCCAGCTTAATCCTCCTCATCCACTTCCCGTACTTCTGATTTTAGCCAAAAGGCCGAGAAGCGATAACCCTCAAACTGACTGCTGTGAAGTCCGCTTCCTAGGCTAACGACATTCCCATCCGGTCTGATACCCACTTAGTCATCACCATATACCCACTTGGGCATTAGCATAACAATGACCTCTGTGACCTCTCTAAGGACCCATTGGTAGATGCTTACAGCACCGTGGAGTATGCAAGCTTGCAGATCTGCTATTTTCATAACATTTCAAAAATGACAAAAGTGGCCCATCCACATGCATGCTTGTAGGTAGCCATTTTCAACAACTTCCGTTGGTCGCAGAGGCTCGGGATTGCCACCGTTGGAAAGCTCGCACCTGAGATAGGGGGGGGGGGGGGGGGGGAGTGGAGGTGCATGGGCGTCAGTAGTGGGGGTGGGGTAGGCGTTGTTAAAATGTTTAAAAAGTGGAAAAACTGGGACGCTTTGGAGAAGCACAAGGGGGCGCTGCTGTGCAGCAAGCCCTCGGCCGTGCCCCGCCCACATTGGGGGCGTTGTTTTAAAATGTGGGTGTGGCCTATCAGAGCGTAGAACAACTCTGGTCTCTCTTCATGACGGATACAAAACTATATGTTGTGTTTGGCCCTACCTCTGGTAGGGGTTTATCAATTGTCTGGGGCCATTGTCACTTGCTCCGCGAGTGGGAATCGAACTCACAGCCCTCCGCATTAGAGTCAGTTGCAATGACCACTAGTCCATTGCCCGCCCTACACCCTGAACAGATCAGGATTCTATATAAAGGGATATTAGCTGGGTTTAAATAGAGCTTGAATGTTTAAACAGTACTGGTCGGGATCCTGTTAAAAACGGCATCGTCCCAGAGGTGGATTTGAACCACCAACCTCTTGGTTTACAGCCAAGCACACTAGTCCACTGAGCCAAACAGGCTGTTGAGTGTTGAAGCAAAAGTGTGTGCATTGCAAATGGATTTGGAGTCCCAGGGGCGCGGCCGCTGTGCGCCCGTAGCCAATGGTGAAGATTCCAGGGGGGGTGCTTAAGAGTGGGTACCCGGGTTCGGATGGAGAGCCGGGTTGTGGGTTTAGCTGGCTTCGGGCCTGGCACCCCGGTGGGGGCCCAAGGCTCCCTGGGTCCGCGTGGAGAGCCGGGCAAACCGGCTTTCTGCTGTCCACACTTAGAAGATTTTTACACTCGTACCCCGGAAGTCACGTTAGAGGCTGGCCCATGCCACCCCCTCCCCCGTGGGTTACCCGGGTCCGGGTGGAGAGCCGGGTTCCCACTTTAGCCGAGTTCTGAGTGGGCACCCCGGCAGGGTGACAAGGCTCCCAGGGGCCGCGTGGAGAGCCGGGCAAAACGCCACATTGTGTGTCTTTCACGCTTTTCATGCTTTTCCACGCTTTGAAGATTTTTCACTTGCACTCCGGAATTCATGTACTCCTTCCGTCCCCCTCCCCCTCGGCCGCACCCCCGCCAACAAGTTCGTGCTGCACATGATCTGGTGTTTTGTCATTCAGTCTGCCGACATTAAAAAAAGCTTACGGCACCTGGTATTCCCAGGCAGTCTCCCATCCAAGTACTGACCAGGCCCTACCCTGCTTAGCTTCCGAGATCGGACGAGATCGGGCGTGTTCAGGGTGGTATGGCCGTACGCGACAGCAGAGGAGGCCGGCACGGCTCATGTACACAGCAGATGGCTTTGGCCAATGGCTTTCATGAAAAAGCTTACGGCACCTGGTATTCCCAGGCAGTCTCCCATCCAAGTACTGACCAGGCCCTACCCTGCTTAGCTTCCGAGATCGGACGAGATCGGGCGTGTTCAGGGTGGTATGGCCGTAAGCGACAGCTGAGAAGGCCGGCACGGCTCATGTACACAGCAGATGGCTTTGGCCAATGCCTTTCATGAAAAGGCTTACGGCACCTGGTATTCCCAGGCAGTCTCCCATCCAAGAACTGACCAGGCCCTACCCTGCTTAGCTTCCGAGATCGGACGAGTTCAGGGTGGTATGGCCGTAAGCGACAGCAGAGGTGGCCGGCACGGCTCATGTACACAGCAGATGGCTTTGGCCAATGCCTTTCATGAAAAAGCTTACGGCACCTGGTATTCCCAGGCAGTCTCCCATCCAAGTACTGACCAGGCCCTACCCTGCTTAGCTTCCGAGATCGGACGAGATCGGGCGTGTTCAGGGTGGTATGGCCGTAAGCGACAGCAGAGGTGGCCGGCACGGCTCATGTACACAGCAGATGGCTTTGGCCAATGCCTTTCATGAAAATGCTTACGGCACCTGGTATTCCCAGGCAGTCTCCCATCCAAGTACTGACCAGGCCCTACCCTGCTTAGCTTCCGAGATCGGACGAGATCGGGCGTGTTCAGGGTGGTATGGCCGTAAGCGACAGCAGAGGTGGCCGGCACGGCTCATGTACACAGCAGATGGCTTTGGCCAATGCCTTTCATGAAAAAGCTTACGGCACCTGGTATTCCCAGGCAGTCTCCCATCCAAGTACTGACCAGGCCCTACCCTGCTTAGCTTCCGAGATCGGACGAGATCGGGCGTGTTCAGGGTGGTATGGCCGTAAGCGACAGCAGAGTTGGCCGGCACGGCTCATGTACACAGCAGATGGCTTTGGCCAAAGCCTTCCATGAAAAAGCGTACGGCACCTGGTATTCCCAGGCAGTCTCCCATCCAAGTACTGACCAGGCCCTATCCCGCCGTTAGGGAAAAAAGTCCACTTGGTAAAAAGGTCCACCTGGCATGTGCAGGTCCCTTTTGCGGGCTTCCCATGTTAAACCAACCCGGCTCTCCGCTCGTGCCTTGCCAGCCAACAGCATCACCCTCTTCCAGGGCCCCTAAAAATATGGGGCCGGTCCTTAAAAAAACTACATTTTTTTCCCTACAGGACGCACCCAGCCTTGGGGTCTTGGGGCCAACGGGGCCCGCTCTGTGAATTTTTGAAAAATGGACCAAAACCCGTCCGCCACCAGGTGGACTCTTGAGCCATTTGGAGTGTCTGTCCCCATGGGAGGACATCATGTCCACTTCCATAGAGGGACAAGGGGAAGTCCACTTCCACTTCTAAAGGCAATGCTAAAGAGACTCTCAGTGTTAAACCTCAATCCTGCCACTAGGAGCAGTCTTGAGCACCTTCCTGCCAAGCGTGTCCCCTTGGAGTGTCCTCTTGGGAGGACAACATGTCCACTTCCATATGTTTTTCAATACATTTTTAAAATGTGCTTTAGACAGTCCCTTCGGCATAGCCTATGCCATGAAATCACTGCCTCAAAAATCCCTTCATTTACATGCGAGATGGACACGACATTTGCACGCCTTCCAAGACACCTAGAGCCGTGAAACCACCGCAGGGAGGCCCTACATCGAGTGCCGATCAACATATGTCAAAATCATAACCTCAGCAAATGTAGAAAAAAAGTTTGCCGCAAATGATCAACTTTTGGTCAAAGGGTTGTTAGGGGTGTAGCCTCTATGACCATCCTGAGGCCCCAAAGTGAAGCACTTTTTTCCCACAGTATGTACGAAGGCCAGCTTCTAGATTCTGATTGTTGGGCATGAGGAGTATCGTTGCTGAAAATCTGGGGTCCTCAGGTGGTCTTACGGTCGATCCGCAGCCAAAAAGGGTTTGAGGCCGAGATATGGGATGGATCAAGGCATGACCGAATGGACATGGTCGTTGCTCTTTTGCTCCTATTTCTATTCTGGACAACCCAAAGCTGCGCTATTTCATGTGTGCTATCTAGGGCTATCAAATAATGCGTTGTAACAAGGTGTAGTCATTATCTATCACGGTTTTGGAGATAGGGCAATTTGAATGTTCAACATCCTAAAATAAAAACATGCCAAGGTGACATTTGCTGCTGCAACTCACACTAAAACCCATTTTTTCATCCAAAGACTGGTCTCTGGGGCTAGAACTAGACATATTCTGAAAGAGCATTGAAAGGTGAGTAAACTGACCACTGTTTGGTGGTCATAGCCCCTACAGAACTTAAAAAAAGCCCTCAAGACGTGCTTCTTTGTGCAAAATACTGATGTTACATAACTTGTATTGGGACATGCCCAAGGGGACGTGCTGACATCCCATGGAGACAGTCCCTTCGGCATAGCCTATGCCATGAAATCACTGGCTCAAAAATCCCTTCATTTACATGCGAGATGGACACGACATTTGCACGCCTCCCAAGACACCTAGAGCCGTGAAACCACCGCAGGGATGCCCTACATCGAGTGCCGATCAACATATGTCAAAATCATAACCTCAGCAACTGTAGAAAAAAAGTTTGCCGCAAATGGTCAACCTTTGTTCAAAAGGTTGTTAGGGGTGTAGCCTCTAGGACCATCCTGAGGCCCCAAAGTGAAGCACTTTTTTCCCACAGTATGTACGAAGGCCAGCTTCTAGATTCTGATTGTTGGGCATGAGGAGTATCGTTGCTGAAAATCTGGGGTCCTCAGGTGGTCTTACGGTCGATCCGCAGCCAAAAAGGGTTTGAGGCCGAGATATGGGATGGATCAAGGCATGCCCGAATGGACATGGTCGTTGCTCTTTTGCTCCTATTTCTATTCTGGACAACCCAAAGCTGCGCTATTTCATGTGTGCTATCTAGGGCTATCAAATAATGCGTTGTAACAAGGTGTAGTCATTATCTATCACGGTTTTGGAGATAGGGCAATTTGAATGTTCAACATCCTAAAATAAAAACATGCCAAGGTGACATTTGCTGCTGCAACTCACACTAAAACCCATTTTTTCATCCAAAGACTGGTCTCTGGGGCTAGAACTAGACATATTCTGAAAGAGCATTGAAAGGTGAGTAAACTGACCACTGTTTGGTGGTCATAGCCCCTACAGAACTTAAAAAAAGCCCTCAAGACGTGCTGCTTTGTGCAAAATACTGATGTTACATAACTTGTATTGGGACATGCCCAAGGGGACGTGCTGACATCCCATGGAGACAGTCCCTTCGGCATAGCCTATGCCATGAAATAACTGCCTCAAAAATCCCTTCATTTACATGCGAGATGGACACGACATTTGCACGCCTCCCAAGACACCTAGAGCCGTGAAACCACCGCAGGGATGCCCTACATCGAGTGCCGATCAACATATGTCAAAATCATAACCTCAGCAACTGTAGAAAAAAAGTTTGCCGCAAATGATCAACCTTTGGTCAAAAGGTTGTTAGGGGTGTAGCCTCTAGGACCATCCTGAGGCCCGAAAGTGAAGCACTTTTTTCCCACAGTATGTACGTAGGCCAGCTTCTAGATTCTGATTGTTGGGCATGAGGAGTATCGTTGCTGAAAATCTGGGGTCCTCAGGTGGTCTTACGGTCGATCCGCAGCCAAAAAGGGTTTGAGGCCGAGATATGCATGCCCGAATGGACATGGTCGTTGCTCTTTTGCTCCTATTTCTATTCTGGACAACCCAAAGCTGCGCTATTTCATGTGTGCTATCTAGGGCTATCAAATAATACGTGGTAACAAGGTGTAGTCGTCATCTATCACGGTTTTGGAGATAAGGCAATTTGAATGTTCAACATCCTAAAATAAAAAGTTGCTGCTGCAACTCACACTAAAACCCATTTTTTTCATCCAAAGACTGGTCTCTGGGGCTAGAACTAGACATATTCAGAAGAGCATTGAAAGGTGAGTAAACTGACCACTGTTTGGTGGTCATAGCCCCTACAGAACTTAAAAAAAAGCCCTCAAGATGTGCTGCTTGTGTTCAAAATACTGATGTTACATAACATGTATGGAGGCATGCCCAAGAGGACACATCCACATCCCAAAGGGACAGTCCAGTCGGCATGTCAGAAAACCAGGCCAATGCAAAGAGTACAATGACCCCTTGACCTCAATGTGCACAAAACAAAATGAAGGCCACAGTTTGGTTTTCACTATCACTATTGACCTGAAACTCAAACCAGGTGAGGCCTGTGACCTCCCGAGTCTGGTGTCGTTCAGCGCTCGTCATTATGTGGCCCCTGATGCCATGTACATTTAAAAATGTGCTAAAGTTCACCTGTATTTAGATTCCCTGTAAAGTATCGTTCCATTTGATGCGGTTTTGGCTGAGAAACGCTTCTTCGACTCACACAAGAACCCATTTGTCATCCAAAGACTGGTCTCTGGGGCCAAAAATAGACATAATCTGAAAGAGCATTGAAAGGTGATGAAACTGACCACTGTTTGGTGGTCATAGCCCCTACAGAACTTTAAAAAAGCCCTCAAGACGTGCTTCTTTGTGCAAAATACTGATGTTACATAACTTGTATTGGGACATGCCCAAGGGGACGTGCTGACATCCCATGGAGACAGTCCCTTCGGCATAGCCTATGCCATGAAATCACTGGCTCAAAAATCCCTTCATTTACATGCGAGATGGACACGACATTTGCACGCCTCCCAAGACACCTAGAGCCGTGAAACCACCGCAGGGATGCCCTACATCGAGTGCCGATCAACATATGTCAAAATCATAACCTCAGCAACTGTAGAAAAAAATTTGCCGCAAATGATCAACCTTTGTTCAAAAGGTTGTTAGGGGTGTAGCCTCTATGACCATCCTGAGGCCCCAAAGTGAAGCACTTTTTTCCCACAGTATGTACGAAGGCCAGCTTCTAGATTCTGATTGTTGGGCATGAGGAGTATCGTTGCTGAAAATCTGGGGTCCTCAGGTGGTCTTACGGTCGATCCGCAGCCAAAAAGGGTTTGAGGCCGAGATATGGGATGGATCAAGGCATGCCCGAATGGACATGGTCGTTGCTCTTTTGCTCCTATTTCTATTCTGGACAACCCAAAGCTGCGCTATTTCATGTGTGCTATCTAGGGCTATCAAATAATGCGTTGTAACAAGGTGTAGTCATTATCTATCACGGTTTTGGAGATAGGGCAATTTGAATGTTCACCATCCTAAAATAAAAACATGCCAAGGTGACATTTGCTGCTGCAACTCACACCAAAACCCATTTTTTCATCCAAAGACTGGTCTCTGGGGCTAGAACTAGACATATTCTGAAAGAGCATTGAAAGGTGAGTAAACTGACCACTGTTTGGTGGTCATAGCCCCTACAGAACTTAAAAAAAGCCCTCAAGACGTGCTGCTTTGTGCAAAATACTGATGTTACATAACTTGTATTGGGACATGCCCAAGGGGACGTGCTGACATCCCATGGAGACAGTCCCTTCGGCATAGCCTATGCCATGAAATCACTGCCTCAAAAATCCCTTCATTTACATGCGAGATGGACACGACATTTGCACGCCTCCCAAGACACCTAGAGCCGTGAAACCACCGCAGGGATGCCCTACTTCGAGTGCCGATCAACATATGTCAAAATCATAACCTCAGCAACTGTAGAAAAAAGGTTTGCCGCAAATGATCAACCTTTGGTCAAAAGGTTGTTAGGGGTGTAGCCTCTAGGACCATCCTGAGGCCCGAAAGTGAAGCACTTTTTTCCCACAGTATGTACGTAGGCCAGCTTCTAGATTCTGATTGTTGGGCATGAGGAGTATCGTTGCTGAAAATCTGGGGTCCTCAGGTGGTCTTACGGTCGATCCGCAGCCAAAAAGGGTTTGAGGCCGAGATATGCATGCCCGAATGGACATGGTCGTTGCTCTTTTGCTCCTATTTCTATTCTGGACAACCCAAAGCTGCGCTATTTCATGTGTGCTATCTAGGGCTATCAAATAATACGTGGTAACAAGGTGTAGTCGTCATCTATCACGGTTTTGGAGATAAGGCAATTTGAATGTTCAACATCCTAAAATAAAAAGTTGCTGCTGCAACTCACACTAAAACCCATTTTTTTCATCCAAAGACTGGTCTCTGAGGCTAGAACTAGACATATTCAGAAGAGCATTGAAAGGTGAGTAAACTGACCACTGTTTGGTGGTCATAGCCCCTACAGAACTTTAAAAAAGCCCTCAAGATGTGCTGCTTGTGTTCAAAATACTGATGTTACATAACATGTATGGAGGCATGCCCAAGAGGACACATCCACATCCCAAAGGGACAGTCCAGTCGGCATGTCAGAAAACCAGGCCAATGCAAAGAGTACAATGACCCCTTGACCTCAATGTGCACAAAACAAAATGAAGGCCACAGTTTGGTTTTCACTATCACTATTGACCTGAAACTCAAACCAGGTGAGGCCTGTGACCTCCCGAGTCTGGTGTCGTTCAGCGCTCGTCATTATGTGGCCCCTGATGCCATGTACATTTAAAAATGTGCTAAAGTTCACCTTAGAAAGGTGCTACAGGCCTGATTGTCTGGGACGTGGCTTATAAGGCTGTATTTAGATTCCCTGTAAAGTATCGTTCCATTTGATGCGGTTTTGGCTGAGAAACGCTTCTTCGACTCACACAAGAACCCATTTGTCATCCAAAGACTGGTCTCTGGGGCCAAAAATAGACATAATCTGAAAGAGCATTGAAAGGTGATGAAACTGACCAGTTTGGTGGTCATAGCCCCTACAGAACTTTAAAAAAGCCCTCAAGACGTGCTGCTTTGTGCAAAATACTGATGTTACATAACTTGTATTGGGACATGCCCAAGGGGACGTGCTGACATCCCATGGAGACAGTCTCTTCGGCATAGCCTATGCCATGAAATCACTGCCTCAAAAATCCCTTCATTTACATGCGAGATGGACACGACATTTGCACGCCTCCCAAGACACCTAGAGCCGTGAAACCACCGCAGGGATGCCCTACATCGAGTGCCGATCAACATATGTCAAAATCATAACCTCAGCAACTGTAGAAAAAAAGTTTGCCGCAAATGATCAACCTTTGTTCAAAAGGTTGTTAGGGGTGTAGCCTCTAGGACCATCCTGAGGCCCCAAAGTGAAGCACTTTTTTCCCACAGTATGTACGAAGGCCAGCTTCTAGATTCTGATTGTTGGGCATGAGGAGTATCGTTGCTGAAAATCTGGGGTCCTCAGGTGGTCTTACGGTCGATCCGCAGCCAAAAAGGGTTTGAGGCCGAGATATGGGATGGATCAAGGCATGCCCGAATGGACATGGTCGTTGCTCTTTTGCTCCTATTTCTATTCTGGACAACCCAAAGCTGCGCTATTTCATGTGTGCTATCTAGGGCTATCAAATAATGCGTTGTAACAAGGTGTAGTCATTATCTATCACGGTTTTGGAGATAGGGCAATTTGAATGTTCACCATCCTAAAATAAAAACATGCCAAGGTGACATTTGCTGCTGCAACTCACACTAAAACCCATTTTTTCATCCAAAGACTGGTCTCTGGGGCTAGAACTAGACATATTCTGAAAGAGCATTGAAAGGTGAGTAAACTGACCACTGTTTGGTGGTCATAGCCCCTACAGAACTTTAAAAAAGCCCTCAAGACGTGCTGCTTTGTGCAAAATACTGATGTTACATAACTTGTATTGGGACATGCCCAAGGGGACGTGCTGACATCCCATGGAGACAGTCTCTTCGGCATAGCCTATGCCATGAAATCACTGCCTCAAAAATCCCTTCATTTACATGCGAGATGGACACGACATTTGCACGCCTCCCAAGACACCTAGAGCCGTGAAACCACCGCAGGGATGCCCTACATCGAGTGCCGATCAACATATGTCAAAATCATAACCTCAGCAACTGTAGAAAAAAAGTTTGCCGCAAATGATCAACCTTTGTTCAAAAGGTTGTTAGGGGTGTAGCCTCTAGGACCATCCTGAGGCCCCAAAGTGAAGCACTTTTTTCCCACAGTATGTACGAAGGCCAGCTTCTAGATTCTGATTGTTGGGCATGAGGAGTATCGTTGCTGAAAATCTGGGGTCCTCAGGTGGTCTTACGGTCGATCCGCAGCCAAAAAGGGTTTGAGGCCGAGATATGGGATGGATCAAGGCATGCCCGAATGGACATGGTCGTTGCTCTTTTGCTCCTATTTCTATTCTGGACAACCCAAAGCTGCGCTATTTCATGTGTGCTATCTAGGGCTATCAAATAATGCGTTGTAACAAGGTGTAGTCATTATCTATCACGGTTTTGGAGATAGGGCAATTTGAATGTTCACCATCCTAAAATAAAAACATGCCAAGGTGACATTTGCTGCTGCAACTCACACTAAAACCCATTTTTTCATCCAAAGACTGGTCTCTGGGGCTAGAACTAGACATATTCTGAAAGAGCATTGAAAGGTGAGTAAACTGACCACTGTTTGGTGGTCATAGCCCCTACAGAACTTAAAAAAAGCCCTCAAGACGTGCTGCTTTGTGCAAAATACTGATGTTACATAACTTGTATTGGGACATGCCCAAGGGGACGTGCTGACATCCCATGGAGACAGTCCCTTCGGCATAGCCTATGCCATGAAATAACTGCCTCAAAAATCCCTTCATTTACATGCGAGATGGACACGACATTTGCACGCCTCCCAAGACACCTAGAGCCGTGAAACCACCGCAGGGATGCCCTACATCGAGTGCCGATCAACATATGTCAAAATCATAACCTCAGCAACTGTAGAAAAAAAGTTTGCCGCAAATGATCAACCTTTGTTCAAAAGGTTGTTAGGGGTGTAGCCTCTATGACCATCCTGAGGCCCCAAAGTGAAGCACTTTTTTCCCACAGTATGTACGAAGGCCAGCTTCTAGATTCTGATTGTTGGGCATGAGGAGTATCGTTGCTGAAAATCTGGGGTCCTCAGGTGGTCTTACGGTCGATCCGCAGCCAAAAAGGGTTTGAGGCCGAGATATGGGATGGATCAAGGCATGCCCGAATGGACATGGTCGTTGCTCTTTTGCTCCTATTTCTATTCTGGACAACCCAAAGCTGCGCAATTTCATGTGTGCTATCTAGGGCTATCAAATAATGCGTTGTAACAAGGTGTAGTCATTATCTATCACGGTTTTGGAGATAGGGCAATTTGAATGTTCACCATCCTAAAATAAAAACATGCCAAGGTGACATTTGCTGCTGCAACTCACACCAAAACCCATTTTTTCATCCAAAGACTGGTCTATGGGGCTAGAACTAGACATATTCTGAAAGAGCATTGAAAGGTGAGTAAACTGACCACTGTTTGGTGGTCATAGCCCCTACAGAACATAAAAAAAAGCCCTCAAGACGTGCCGCTTGTGTGCAAAATACTGATGTTACATAACATGTATGGAGGCATGCCCAAGAGGACACATCCACATCCCAAAGGGACAGTCCAGTCGGCATGTCCGGAAACCAGGCCAATGCAAAGAGTACAATGACCCCTTGACCTCAATGTGCACAAAAGGAGACAGTCATCTCATTGTCTGACTGTATTATTTTAATATTTCCAGTTGGACGAGAAGCAACAGAAGAAGGAAGGAGGAGCAAAGGAAGGAAGGGAGGAGGCCATTGCAGAAAATAATGCTTAATTTGTAATTTGTTTTATTGTTGTTAGTAGTTTAGTAGTTTTGTTTTTATTTTAGTTTAGTTGCCAAATGTTGGTTCAAAATAAATAATGTGGCAACTCATGTGAAACATATTCTTGAGTAGATCCTGTGATTTTTTTTGTGGCCAGATGTAATTTCCTGGGGTTTATTAGGACTATAGTAAATAATAATAAAAAAAAATCGCCATAATATTTTGTAAAAAAATACATATTTAGCCCCATGCTCGAATGCCCCCGGCCCCCTTTCAAAAACAGCTAAAATCCCTAAAACTAATAACAACCTAAAACATGAACCTTGGTTGAAAAAAACTAAAGTTGTCTTTAAACTAACACTATGTGGTTGCCATAGCACCTGTAAGAGCCACTTGAACTATGAGTTCATGTCATGATGACCTTGTTTGCTTGATTGTACCTATTCTGTGCAGCAGTGTTTGATCTCATGATAATTAGTGCAGCAGAGTACTTAGTTCTTGATTGAATGTTTGTGATTGGTGCTCCTTTTTCTTTGATGTCTAAATTACCCTCCTGTCCTGTTTGAGTTTGTCAGAAGCTGTGCAGTTGAAGTAGAGAGAGCACTTCCTGATATTACATAAGGACACGTTCACATCCCAAAGGGACAGTCCCTCTGGCATGTGAAGGAAAACATGGCCACGTTTGACACTTGCCCAAAAAGACACTAATCAACTCTCAAACAATTTCAGGTGTCTCAATTAGCAAGCCACCACCTGTTTGGACTCACAAACCCCACTGCAATGCACAGAGAGGACATGCAACAGTAATCCATCCCATTTGACTGTCCCTTTGGGATGACAAAGTGTCCTCTTGGGCATGCCTCCATACATGCTATGTAACATCAGGGTTTTGCACAAACAGCACATTTTTAAACTATTTCATGAGTTCTGTAGGTGCTATGGCAACCAAACAGTGGTCAGTTCAAGCACCTTTCAATGCTCTATCAGAATATGCAGAGTTTTAACTCCAGGGACCAGTCTTTGCATGATAAAAATTTGGATTTAGTGTGAGGTTATAAGCCAAATGTCCCCTTGGCATGTTATAGTGTAGCATTCTTCAAATTCAAATGGCCATAGCTCCAGAACTGTGATATATAAAGACTACACCTTGTTACCATGTATTCTTTGATAGCCCCTGATAGCGCACATGCATTATGGTAGCGTGTGGTGGTCCAGAACAGAAATAGGAGCAAAATAATATTGACCATGTCCATTTGGGCAAACCTTAATCCATCCCATTTGACTGTCCCTTTGGGATGACAAAGTGTCCTCTTGGGCATGCCTCCATACATGCTATGTAACATCAGGGTTTTGCACAAACAGCACATTTTTAAACTATTTCATGAGTTCTGTAGGTGCTATGGCAACCAAACAGTGGTCAGTTCAATCACCTTTCAATGCTCTATCAGAATATGCAGAGTTTTAACTCCAGGGACCAGTCTTTGCATGATCAAAATTTGGATTTAGTGTGAGGTTATAAGCCAAATGTCCCCTTGGCATGTTATAGTGTAGCATTCTTCAAATTCAAATGGCCATAGCTCCAGAACTGTGATATATAAAGACTACACCTTGTTACCATGTATTCTTTGATAGCCCCTGATAGCGCACATGCATTATGGTAGCGTGTGGTGGTCCAGAACAGAAATAGGAGCAAAAGAATATTGACCATGTCCATTTGGGCAAACCTTAATCCATCCCATTTGACTGTCCCTTTGGGATGACAAAGTGTCCTCTTGGGCATGCCTCCATACATGCTATGTAACATCAGGGTTTTGCACAAACAGCACATTTTTAAACTATTTCATGAGTTCTGTAGGTGCTATGGCAACCAAACAGTGGTCAGTTCAATCACCTTTCAATGCTCTATCAGAATATGCCGAGTTTTAACTCCAGGGACCAGTCTTTGCATGATCAAAATTTGGATTTAGTGTGAGGTTATAAGCCAAATGTCCCCTTGGCATGTTATAGTGTAGCATTCTTGAAATTCAAATGGCCATAGCTCCAGAACTGTGATATATAAAGACTACACCTTGTTACCATGTATTCTTTGATAGCCCCTGATAGCGCACATGCATTATGGTAGCGTGTGGTGGTCCAGAACAGAAATAGGAGCAAAAGAATATTGACCATGTCCATTTGGGCAAACCTTAATCCATCCCATTTGACTGTCCCTTTGGGATGACGTGTCCTCTTGGGCATGCCTCCATACATGCTATGTAACATCAGGGTTTTGCACAAACAGCACATTTTTAAACTATTTCATGAGTTCTGTAGGTGCTATGGCAACCAAACAGTGGTCAGTTCAATCACCTTTCAATGCTCTATCAGAATATGCAGAGTTTTAACTCCAGGGACCAGTCTTTGCATGATCAAAATTTGGATTTAGTGTGAGGTTATAAGCCAAATGTCCCCTTGGCATGTTATAGTGTAGCATTCTTCAAATTCAAATGGCCATAGCTCCAGAACTGTGATATATAAAGACTACACCTTGTTACCATGTATTCTTTGATAGCCCCTGATAGCGCACATGCATTATGGTAGCGTGTGGTGGTCCAGAACAGAAATAGGAGCAAAAGAATATTGACCATGTCCATTTGGGCAAACCTTAATCCATCCCATTTGACTGTCCCTTTGGGATGACGTGTCCTCTTGGGCATGCTTCCATACATGCTACACCATGACTACACCATGCTAATCAGGGGGTGTGTCTACACTCATTTAGGGGTGTGTCTACTGCTAATTTGGGGCAGGGTACATGCTAATGTATGGGTGTAATTCATGCTAATTAGGGGGTGTGGCTCATGCTAATCAGGGGGTGTGTCTTACACTCATTTAGGGGTGTGTCTTACAAAAAGTTGGCCGTGTGGTTCATGCTAATGCATGGGTGTTAAGTAGGGGGCGTGGATCATGCTAATCAGGGGGTGTGTCTAACATTAATGCGGGGCGTGGTTCATGCTGATGTGTATGCGTGACTTACACATACTAGGGGGGTGTCCTCCGTTGATTTGGGGGGTATGTCTTATGCTAATTTGAGGGTGTGAACTATGCAAATTAGGGTGTGTGTTTAGGTTACAGATGTAACCAGGGTACTGTCAGTGAGGGTCTGCCGTAGGTTACAGGTGTAACTATGGTTATATGTCCACCTGGTATGTTAGGCTATGGCAAAAGGACTGCCCTCTTGGCTGTGCCTTCTGCATGTATGTGCCAGACAGACTGTCCATGTTGGACGTCCACATGTCTATTTGCCATTGCCCTCCTGTAACCAGGGTGCTGTCAGTGAGGGTCTGCCGTAGGTTACAGGTGTAACTATGGTTATATGTCCACCTGGTATGTTTCTGCATGTATGTGCCAGACAGACTGTCCATGTGGGACGTCCACATGTCTATTTGCCATTGCCCTCCTGTAACCAGGGTGCTGTCAGTGAGGGTCTGCCGTAGGTTACAGGTGTAACTATGGTTATATGTCCACCTGGTATGTTAGGCTATGGCAAAAGGACTGCCCTCTTGGCTGTGCCTTCTGCATGTATGTGCCAGACAGACTGTCCATGTTGGACGTCCACATGTCTATTTGCCATTGCCCTCCTGTAACCAGGGTGCTGTCAGTGAGGGTCTGCCGTAGGTTACAGGTGTAACTATGGTTATATGTCCACCTGGTATGTTTCTGCATGTATGTGCCAGACAGACTGTCCATGTGGGACGTCCACATGTCTATTTGCCATTGCCCTCCTGTAACCAGGGTGCTGTCAGTGAGGGTCTGCCGTAGGTTACAGGTGTAACTATGGTTATATGTCCACCTGGTATGTTAGGCTATGGCAAAAGGACTGCCCTCTTGGCTGTGCCTTCTGCATGTATGTGCCAGACAGACTGTCCATGTTGGACGTCCACATGTCTATTTGCCATTGCCCTCCTGTAACCAGGGTGCTGTCAGTGAGGGTCTGCCGTAGGTTACAGGTGTAACTATGGTTATATGTCCACCTGGTATGTTTCTGCATGTATGTGCCAGACAGACTGTCCATGTGGGACGTCCACATGTCTATTTGCCATTGCCCTCCTGTAACCAGGGTGCTGTCAGTGAGGGTCTGCCGTAGGTTACAGGTGTAACTATGGTTATATGTCCACCTGGTATGTTAGGCTATGGCAAAAGGACTGCCCTCTTGGGTGTGCCTTCTGCATGTATGTGCCAGACAGACTGTCCATGTGGGACGTCCACATGTCTATTTGCCATTGCCCTCCTGTAACCAGGGTGCTGTCAGTGAGGGTCTGCCGTAGGTTACAGGTGTAACTATGGTTATATGTCCACCTGGTATGTTTCTGCATGTATGTGCCAGACAGACTGTCCATGTGGGACGTCCACATGTCTATTTGCCATTGCCCTCCTGTAACCAGGGTGCTGTCAGTGAGGGTCTGCCGTAGGTTACAGGTGTAACTATGGTTATATGTCCACCTGGTATGTTAGACTATGGCAAAAGGACTGCCCTCTTGGCTGTGCCTTCTGCATGTATGTGCCAGACAGACTGTCCATGTTGGACGTCCACATGTCTATTTGCCATTGCCCTCCTGTAACCAGGGTGCTGTCAGTGAGGGTCTGCCGTAGGTTACAGGTGTAACTATGGTTATATGTCCACCTGGTATGTTTCTGCATGTATGTGCCAGACAGACTGTCCATGTGGGACGTCCACATGTCTATTTGCCATTGCCCTCCTGTAACCAGGGTGCTGTCAGTGAGGGTCTGCCGTAGGTTACAGGTGTAACTATGGTTATATGTCCACCTGGTATGTTAGGCTATGGCAAAAGGACTGCCCTCTTGGCTGTGCCTTCTGCATGTATGTGCCAGACAGACTGTCCATGTTGGACGTCCACATGTCTATTTGCCATTGCCCTCCTGTAACCAGGGTGCTGTCAGTGAGGGTCTGCCGTAGGTTACAGGTGTAACTATGGTTATATGTCCACCTGGTATGTTTCTGCATGTATGTGCCAGACAGACTGTCCATGTGGGACGTCCACATGTCTATTTGCCATTGCCCTCCTGTAACCAGGGTGCTGTCAGTGAGGGTCTGCCGTAGGTTACAGGTGTAACTATGGTTATATGTCCACCTGGTATGTTAGGCTATGGCAAAAGGACTGCCCTCTTGGGTGTGCCTTCTGCATGTATGTGCCAGACAGACTGTCCATGTGGGACGTCCACATGTCTATTTGCCATTGCCCTCCTGTAACCAGGGTGCTGTCAGTGAGGGTCTGCCGTAGGTTACAGGTGTAACTATGGTTATATGTCCACCTGGTATGTTAGGCTATGGCAAAAGGACTGCCCTCTTGGGTGTGCCTTCTGCATGTATGTGCCAGACAGACTGTCAATGTGGGACGTCCACATGTCTATTTGCCATTGCCCTCCTGTAACCAGGGTGCTGTCAGTGAGGGTCTGCCGTAGGTTACAGGTGTAACTATGGTTATATGTCCACCTGGTATGTTTCTGCATGTATGTGCCAGACAGACTGTCCATGTGGGACGTCCACATGTCTATTTGCCATTGCCCTCCTGTAACCAGGGTGCTGTCAGTGAGGGTCTGCCGTAGGTTACAGGTGTAACTATGGTTATATGTCCACCTGGTATGTTTCTGCATGTATGTGCCAGACAGACTGTCCATGTGGGACGTCCACATGTCTATTTGCCATTGCCCTCCTGTAACCAGGGTGCTGTCAGTGAGGGTCTCCCGTAGGTTACAGGTGTAACTATGGTTATATGTCCACCTGGTATGTTTCTGCATGTATGTGCCAGACAGACTGTCCATGTGGGACGTCCACATGTCTATTTGCCATTGCCCTCCTGTAACCAGGGTGCTGTCAGTGAGGGTCTGCCGTAGGTTACAGGTGTAACTATGGTTATATGTCCACCTGGTATGTTTCTGCATGTATGTGCCAGACAGACTGTCCATGTGGGACGTCCACATGTCTATTTGCCATTGCCCTCCTGTAACCAGGGTGCTGTCAGTGAGGGTCTGCCGTAGGTTACAGGTGTAACTATGGTTATATGTCCACCTGGTATGTTAGGCTATGGCAAAAGGACTGCCCTCTTGGCTGTGCCTTCTGCATGTATGTGCCAGACAGACTGTCCATGTGGGACGTCCACATGTCTATTTGCCATTGCCCTCCTGTAACCAGGGTGCTGTCAGTGAGGGTCTGCCGTAGGTTACAGGTGTAACTATGGTTATATGTCCACCTGGTATGTTAGGCTATGGCAAAAGGACTGCCCTCTTGGGTGTGCCTTCTGCATGTATGTGCCAGACAGACTGTCCATGTTGGACGTCCACATGTCTATTTGCCATTGCCCTCCTGTAACCAGGGTGCTGTCAGTGAGGGTCTGCCGTAGGTTACATGTGTAACTATGGTTATATGTCCACCTGGTATGTTAGGCTATGGCAAAAGGACTGCCCTCTTGGCTGTGCCTTCTGCATGTATGTGCCAGACAGACTGTCCATGTTGGACGTCCACATGTCTATTTGCCATTGCCCTCCTGTAACCAGGGTGCTGTCAGTGAGGGTCTGCCGTAGGTTACAGGTGTAACTATGGTTATATGTCCACCTGGTATGTTAGGCTATGGCAAAAGGACTGCCCTCTTGGCTGTGCCTTCTGCATGTATGTGCCAGACAGACTGTCCATGTTGGACGTCCACATGTCTATTTGCCATTGCCCTCCTGTAACCAGGGTGCTGTCAGTGAGGGTCTGCCGTAGGTTACAGGTGTAACTATGGTTATATGTCCACCTGGTATGTTTCTGCATGTATGTGCCAGACAGACTGTCCATGTGGGACGTCCACATGTCTATTTGCCATTGCCCTCCTGTAACCAGGGTGCTGTCAGTGAGGGTCTGCCGTAGGTTACAGGTGTAACTATGGTTATATGTCCACCTGGTATGTTAGGCTATGGCAAAAGGACTGCCCTCTTGGCTGTGCCTTCTGCATGTATGTGCCAGACAGACTGTCCATGTTGGACGTCCACATGTCTATTTGCCATTGCCCTCCTGTAACCAGGGTGCTGTCAGTGAGGGTCTGCCGTAGGTTACAGGTGTAACTATGGTTATATGTCCACCTGGTATGTTTCTGCATGTATGTGCCAGACAGACTGTCCATGTGGGACGTCCACATGTCTATTTGCCATTGCCCTCCTGTAACCAGGGTGCTGTCAGTGAGGGTCTGCCATAGGTTACAGGTGTAACTATGGTTATATGTCCACCTGGTATGTTAGGCTATGGCAAAAGGACTGCCCTCTTGGGTGTGCCTTCTGCATGTATGTGCCAGACAGACTGTCCATGTGGGACGTCCACATGTCTATTTGCCATTGCCCTCCTGTAACCAGGGTGCTGTCAGTGAGGGTCTGCCGTAGGTTACAGGTGTAACTATGGTTATATGTCCACCTGGTATGTTTCTGCATGTATGTGCCAGACAGACTGTCCATGTGGGACGTCCACATGTCTATTTGCCATTGCCCTCCTGTAACCAGGGTGCTGTCAGTGAGGGTCTGCCGTAGGTTACAGGTGTAACTATGGTTATATGTCCACCTGGTATGTTAGGCTATGGCAAAAGGACTGCCCTCTTGGCTGTGCCTTCTGCATGTATGTGCCAGACAGACTGTCCATGTTGGACGTCCACATGTCTATTTGCCATTGCCCTCCTGTAACCAGGGTGCTGTCAGTGAGGGTCTGCCGTAGGTTACAGGTGTAACTATGGTTATATGTCCACCTGGTATGTTTCTGCATGTATGTGCCAGACAGACTGTCCATGTGGGACGTCCACATGTCTATTTGCCATTGCCCTCCTGTAACCAGGGTGCTGTCAGTGAGGGTCTGCCGTAGGTTACATGTGTAACTATGGTTATATGTCCACCTGGTATGTTAGGCTATGGCAAAAGGACTGCCCTCTTGGGTGTGCCTTCTGCATGTATGTGCCAGACAGACTGTCCATGTGGGACGTCCACATGTCTATTTGCCATTGCCCTCCTGTAACCAGGGTGCTGTCAGTGAGGGTCTGCCGTAGGTTACAGGTGTAACTATGGTTATATGTCCACCTGGTATGTTTCTGCATGTATGTGCCAGACAGACTGTCCATGTGGGACGTCCACATGTCTATTTGCCATTGCCCTCCTGTAACCAGGGTGCTGTCAGTGAGGGTCTGCCGTAGGTTACAGGTGTAACTATGGTTATATGTCCACCTGGTATGTTAGGCTATGGCAAAAGGACTGCCCTCTTGGCTGTGCCTTCTGCATGTATGTGCCAGACAGACTGTCCATGTTGGACGTCCACATGTCTATTTGCCATTGCCCTCCTGTAACCAGGGTGCTGTCAGTGAGGGTCTGCCGTAGGTTACAGGTGTAACTATGGTTATATGTCCACCTGGTATGTTTCTGCATGTATGTGCCAGACAGACTGTCCATGTGGGACGTCCACATGTCTATTTGCCATTGCCCTCCTGTAACCAGGGTGCTGTCAGTGAGGGTCTGCCGTAGGTTACAGGTGTAACTATGGTTATATGTCCACCTGGTATGTTAGGCTATGGCAAAAGGACTGCCCTCTTGGCTGTGCCTTCTGCATGTATGTGCCAGACAGACTGTCCATGTTGGACGTCCACATGTCTATTTGCCATTGCCCTCCTGTAACCAGGGTGCTGTCAGTGAGGGTCTGCCGTAGGTTACAGGTGTAACTATGGTTATATGTCCACCTGGTATGTTTCTGCATGTATGTGCCAGACAGACTGTCCATGTGGGACGTCCACATGTCTATTTGCCATTGCCCTCCTGTAACCAGGGTGCTGTCAGTGAGGGTCTGCCGTAGGTTACAGGTGTAACTATGGTTATATGTCCACCTGGTATGTTAGGCTATGGCAAAAGGACTGCCCTCTTGGCTGTGCCTTCGGCATGTATGTGCCAGACAGACTGTCCATGTTGGACGTCCACATGTCTATTTGCCATTGCCCTCCTGTAACCAGGGTGCTGTCAGTGAGGGTCTGCCGTAGGTTACAGGTGTAACTATGGTTATATGTCCACCTGGTATGTTTCTGCATGTATGTGCCGGACAGACTGTCCATGTGGGACGTCCACATGTCTATTTGCCATTGCCCTCCTGTAACCAGGGTGCTGTCAGTGAGGGTCTGCCATAGGTTACAGGTGTAACTATGGTTATATGTCCACCTGGTATGTTAGGCTATGGCAAAAGGACTGCCCTCTTGGGTGTGCCTTCTGCATGTATGTGCCAGACAGACTGTCCATGTGGGACGTCCACATGTCTATTTGCCATTGCCCTCCTGTAACCAGGGTGCTGTCAGTGAGGGTCTGCCGTAGGTTACAGGTGTAACTATGGTTATATGTCCACCTGGTATGTTTCTGCATGTATGTGCCAGACAGACTGTCCATGTGGGACGTCCACATGTCTATTTGCCATTGCCCTCCTGTAACCAGGGTGCTGTCAGTGAGGGTCTGCCGTAGGTTACAGGTGTAACTATGGTTATATGTCCACCTGGTATGTTAGGCTATGGCAAAAGGACTGCCCTCTTGGCTGTGCCTTCTGCATGTATGTGCCAGACAGACTGTCCATGTTGGACGTCCACATGTCTATTTGCCATTGCCCTCCTGTAACCAGGGTGCTGTCAGTGAGGGTCTGCCGTAGGTTACAGGTGTAACTATGGTTATATGTCCACCTGGTATGTTAGGCTATGGCAAAAGGACTGCCCTCTTGGCTGTGCCTTCTGCATGTATGTGCCAGACAGACTGTCCATGTTGGACGTCCACATGTCTATTTGCCATTGCCCTCCTGTAACCAGGGTGCTGTCAGTGAGGGTCTGCCGTAGGTTACAGGTGTAACTATGGTTATATGTCCACCTGGTATGTTTCTGCATGTATGTGCCAGACAGACTGTCCATGTGGGACGTCCACATGTCTATTTGCCATTGCCCTCCTGTAACCAGGGTGCTGTCAGTGAGGGTCTGCCGTAGGTTACAGGTGTAACTATGGTTATATGTCCACCTGGTATGTTAGGCTATGGCAAAAGGACTGCCCTCTTGGCTGTGCCTTCTGCATGTATGTGCCAGACAGACTGTCCATGTTGGACGTCCACATGTCTATTTGCCATTGCCCTCCTGTAACCAGGGTGCTGTCAGTGAGAGTCTGCCGTAGGTTACAGGTGTAACTATGGTTATATGTCCACCTGGTATGTTTCTGCATGTATGTGCCAGACAGACTGTCCATGTGGGACGTCCACATGTCTATTTGCCATTGCCCTCCTGTAACCAGGGTGCTGTCAGTGAGGGTCTGCCGTAGGTTACAGGTGTAACTATGGTTATATGTCCACCTGGTATGTTAGGCTATGGCAAAAGGACTGCCCTCTTGGCTGTGCCTTCTGCATGTATGTGCCAGACAGACTGTCCATGTTGGACGTCCACATGTCTATTTGCCATTGCCCTCCTGTAACCAGGGTGCTGTCAGTGAGGGTCTGCCGTAGGTTACAGGTGTAACTATGGTTATATGTCCACCTGGTATGTTTCTGCATGTATGTGCCAGACAGACTGTCCATGTGGGACGTCCACATGTCTATTTGCCATTGCCCTCCTGTAACCAGGGTGCTGTCAGTGAGGGTCTGCCATAGGTTACAGGTGTAACTATGGTTATATGTCCACCTGGTATGTTAGGCTATGGCAAAAGGACTGCCCTCTTGGGTGTGCCTTCTGCATGTATGTGCCAGACAGACTGTCCATGTGGGACGTCCACATGTCTATTTGCCATTGCCCTCCTGTAACCAGGGTGCTGTCAGTGAGGGTCTGCCGTAGGTTACAGGTGTAACTATGGTTATATGTCCACCTGGTATGTTAGGCTATGGCAAAAGGACTGCCCTCTTGGGTGTGCCTTCTGCATGTATGTGCCAGACAGACTGTCCATGTGGGACGTCCACATGTCTATTTGCCATTGCCCTCCTGTAACCAGGGTGCTGTCAGTGAGGGTCTGCCGTAGGTTACAGGTGTAACTATGGTTATATGTCCACCTGGTATGTTTCTGCATGTATGTGCCAGACAGACTGTCCATGTGGGACGTCCACATGTCTATTTGCCATTGCCCTCCTGTAACCAGGGTGCTGTCAGTGAGGGTCTGCCGTAGGTTACAGGTGTAACTATGGTTATATGTCCACCTGGTATGTTAGGCTATGGCAAAAGGACTGCCCTCTTGGCTGTGCCTTCTGCATGTATGTGCCAGACAGACTGTCCATGTTGGACGTCCACATGTCTATTTGCCATTGCCCTCCTGTAACCAGGGTGCTGTCAGTGAGGGTCTGCCGTAGGTTACAGGTGTAACTATGGTTATATGTCCACCTGGTATGTTTCTGCATGTATGTGCCAGACAGACTGTCCATGTGGGACGTCCACATGTCTATTTGCCATTGCCCTCCTGTAACCAGGGTGCTGTCAGTGAGGGTCTGCCGTAGGTTACAGGTGTAACTATGGTTATATGTCCACCTGGTATGTTAGGCTATGGCAAAAGGACTGCCCTCTTGGCTGTGCCTTCTGCATGTATGTGCCAGACAGACTGTCCATGTTGGACGTCCACATGTCTATTTGCCATTGCCCTCCTGTAACCAGGGTGCTGTCAGTGAGGGTCTGCCGTAGGTTACAGGTGTAACTATGGTTATATGTCCACCTGGTATGTTTCTGCATGTATGTGCCAGACAGACTGTCCATGTGGGACGTCCACATGTCTATTTGCCATTGCCCTCCTGTAACCAGGGTGCTGTCAGTGAGGGTCTGCCGTAGGTTACAGGTGTAACTATGGTTATATGTCCACCTGGTATGTTAGGCTATGGCAAAAGGACTGCCCTCTTGGCTGTGCCTTCTGCATGTATGTGCCAGACAGACTGTCCATGTTGGACGTCCACATGTCTATTTGCCATTGCCCTCCTGTAACCAGGGTGCTGTCAGTGAGGGTCTGCCGTAGGTTACAGGTGTAACTATGGTTATATGTCCACCTGGTATGTTTCTGCATGTATGTGCCAGACAGACTGTCCATGTGGGACGTCCACATGTCTATTTGCCATTGCCCTCCTGTAACCAGGGTGCTGTCAGTGAGGGTCTGCCATAGGTTACAGGTGTAACTATGGTTATATGTCCACCTGGTATGTTAGGCTATGGCAAAAGGACTGCCCTCTTGGGTGTGCCTTCTGCATGTATGTGCCAGACAGACTGTCCATGTGGGACGTCCACATGTCTATTTGCCATTGCCCTCCTGTAACCAGGGTGCTGTCAGTGAGGGTCTGCCGTAGGTTACAGGTGTAACTATGGTTATATGTCCACCTGGTATGTTAGGCTATGGCAAAAGGACTGCCCTCTTGGGTGTGCCTTCTGCATGTATGTGCCAGACAGACTGTCCATGTGGGACGTCCACATGTCTATTTGCCATTGCCCTCCTGTAACCAGGGTGCTGTCAGTGAGGGTCTGCCGTAGGTTACAGGTGTAACTATGGTTATATGTCCACCTGGTATGTTTCTGCATGTATGTGCCAGACAGACTGTCCATGTGGGACGTCCACATGTCTATTTGCCATTGCCCTCCTGTAACCAGGGTGCTGTCAGTGAGGGTCTGCCGTAGGTTACAGGTGTAACTATGGTTATATGTCCACCTGGTATGTTAGGCTATGGCAAAAGGACTGCCCTCTTGGCTGTGCCTTCTGCATGTATGTGCCAGACAGACTGTCCATGTTGGACGTCCACATGTCTATTTGCCATTGCCCTCCTGTAACCAGGGTGCTGTCAGTGAGGGTCTGCCGTAGGTTACAGGTGTAACTATGGTTATATGTCCACCTGGTATGTTTCTGCATGTATGTGCCAGACAGACTGTCCATGTGGGACGTCCACATGTCTATTTGCCATTGCCCTCCTGTAACCAGGGTGCTGTCAGTGAGGGTCTGCCGTAGGTTACAGGTGTAACTATGGTTATATGTCCACCTGGTATGTTAGGCTATGGCAAAAGGACTGCCCTCTTGGCTGTGCCTTCTGCATGTATGTGCCAGACAGACTGTCCATGTTGGACGTCCACATGTCTATTTGCCATTGCCCTCCTGTAACCAGGGTGCTGTCAGTGAGGGTCTGCCGTAGGTTACAGGTGTAACTATGGTTATATGTCCACCTGGTATGTTTCTGCATGTATGTGCCAGACAGACTGTCCATGTGGGACGTCCACATGTCTATTTGCCATTGCCCTCCTGTAACCAGGGTGCTGTCAGTGAGGGTCTGCCATAGGTTACAGGTGTAACTATGGTTATATGTCCACCTGGTATGTTAGGCTATGGCAAAAGGACTGCCCTCTTGGGTGTGCCTTCTGCATGTATGTGCCAGACAGACTGTCCATGTGGGACGTCCACATGTCTATTTGCCATTGCCCTCCTGTAACCAGGGTGCTGTCAGTGAGGGTCTGCCGTAGGTTACAGGTGTAACTATGGTTATATGTCCACCTGGTATGTTAGGCTATGGCAAAAGGACTGCCCTCTTGGGTGTGCCTTCTGCATGTATGTGCCAGACAGACTGTCCATGTGGGACGTCCACATGTCTATTTGCCATTGCCCTCCTGTAACCAGGGTGCTGTCAGTGAGGGTCTGCCGTAGGTTACAGGTGTAACTATGGTTATATGTCCACCTGGTATGTTTCTGCATGTATGTGCCAGACAGACTGTCCATGTGGGACGTCCACATGTCTATTTGCCATTGCCCTCCTGTAACCAGGGTGCTGTCAGTGAGGGTCTGCCGTAGGTTACAGGTGTAACTATGGTTATATGTCCACCTGGTATGTTAGGCTATGGCAAAAGGACTGCCCTCTTGGCTGTGCCTTCTGCATGTATGTGCCAGACAGACTGTCCATGTTGGACGTCCACATGTCTATTTGCCATTGCCCTCCTGTAACCAGGGTGCTGTCAGTGAGGGTCTGCCGTAGGTTACAGGTGTAACTATGGTTATATGTCCACCTGGTATGTTTCTGCATGTATGTGCCAGACAGACTGTCCATGTGGGACGTCCACATGTCTATTTGCCATTGCCCTCCTGTAACCAGGGTGCTGTCAGTGAGGGTCTGCCGTAGGTTACAGGTGTAACTATGGTTATATGTCCACCTGGTATGTTAGGCTATGGCAAAAGGACTGCCCTCTTGGCTGTGCCTTCTGCATGTATGTGCCAGACAGACTGTCCATGTTGGGCGTCCACATGTCTATTTGCCATTGCCCTCCTGTAACCAGGGTGCTGTCAGTGAGGGTCTGCCGTAGGTTACAGGTGTAACTATGGTTATATGTCCACCTGGTATGTTTCTGCATGTATGTGCCAGACAGACTGTCCATGTGGGACGTCCACATGTCTATTTGCCATTGCCCTCCTGTAACCAGGGTGCTGTCAGTGAGGGTCTGCCGTAGGTTACAGGTGTAACTATGGTTATATGTCCACCTGGTATGTTAGGCTATGGCAAAAGGACTGCCCTCTTGGCTGTGCCTTCTGCATGTATGTGCCAGACAGACTGTCCATGTTGGACGTCCACATGTCTATTTGCCATTGCCCTCCTGTAACCAGGGTGCTGTCAGTGAGGGTCTGCCGTAGGTTACAGGTGTAACTATGGTTATATGTCCACCTGGTATGTTTCTGCATGTATGTGCCAGACAGACTGTCCATGTGGGACGTCCACATGTCTATTTGCCATTGCCCTCCTGTAACCAGGGTGCTGTCAGTGAGGGTCTGCCATAGGTTACAGGTGTAACTATGGTTATATGTCCACCTGGTATGTTAGGCTATGGCAAAAGGACTGCCCTCTTGGGTGTGCCTTCTGCATGTATGTGCCAGACAGACTGTCCATGTGGGACGTCCACATGTCTATTTGCCATTGCCCTCCTGTAACCAGGGTGCTGTCAGTGAGGGTCTGCCGTAGGTTACAGGTGTAACTATGGTTATATGTCCACCTGGTATGTTAGGCTATGGCAAAAGGACTGCCCTCTTGGGTGTGCCTTCTGCATGTATGTGCCAGACAGACTGTCCATGTGGGACGTCCACATGTCTATTTGCCATTGCCCTCCTGTAACCAGGGTGCTGTCAGTGAGGGTCTGCCGTAGGTTACAGGTGTAACTATGGTTATATGTCCACCTGGTATGTTTCTGCATGTATGTGCCAGACAGACTGTCCATGTGGGACGTCCACATGTCTATTTGCCATTGCCCTCCTGTAACCAGGGTGCTGTCAGTGAGGGTCTGCCGTAGGTTACAGGTGTAACTATGGTTATATGTCCACCTGGTATGTTTCTGCATGTATGTGCCGGACAGACTGTCCATGTGGGACGTCCACATGTCTATTTGCCATTGCCCTCCTGTAACCAGGGTGCTGTCAGTGAGGGTCTGCCATAGGTTACAGGTGTAACTATGGTTATATGTCCACCTGGTATGTTAGGCTATGGCAAAAGGACTGCCCTCTTGGGTGTGCCTTCTGCATGTATGTGCCAGACAGACTGTCCATGTGGGACGTCCACATGTCTATTTGCCATTGCCCTCCTGTAACCAGGGTGCTGTCAGTGAGGGTCTGCCGTAGGTTACAGGTGTAACTATGGTTATATGTCCACCTGGTATGTTTCTGCATGTATGTGCCAGACAGACTGTCCATGTGGGACGTCCACATGTCTATTTGCCATTGCCCTCCTGTAACCAGGGTGCTGTCAGTGAGGGTCTGCCGTAGGTTACAGGTGTAACTATGGTTATATGTCCACCTGGTATGTTAGGCTATGGCAAAAGGACTGCCCTCTTGGCTGTGCCTTCTGCATGTATGTGCCAGACAGACTGTCCATGTTGGACGTCCACATGTCTATTTGCCATTGCCCTCCTGTAACCAGGGTGCTGTCAGTGAGGGTCTGCCGTAGGTTACAGGTGTAACTATGGTTATATGTCCACCTGGTATGTTTCTGCATGTATGTGCCAGACAGACTGTCCATGTGGGACGTCCACATGTCTATTTGCCATTGCCCTCCTGTAACCAGGGTGCTGTCAGTGAGGGTCTGCCGTAGGTTACAGGTGTAACTATGGTTATATGTCCACCTGGTATGTTAGGCTATGGCAAAAGGACTGCCCTCTTGGCTGTGCCTTCGGCATGTATGTGCCAGACAGACTGTCCATGTTGGACGTCCACATGTCTATTTGCCATTGCCCTCCTGTAACCAGGGTGCTGTCATTGAGGGTCTGCCGTAGGTTACAGGTGTAACTATGGTTATATGTCCACCTGGTATGTTTCTGCATGTATGTGCCAGACAGACTGTCCATGTGGGACGTCCACATGTCTATTTGCCATTGCCCTCCTGTAACCAGGGTGCTGTCAGTGAGGGTCTGCCGTAGGTTACAGGTGTAACTATGGTTATATGTCCACCTGGTATGTTAGGCTATGGCAAAAGGACTGCCCTCTTGGCTGTGCCTTCTGCATGTATGTGCCAGACAGACTGTCCATGTTGGACGTCCACATGTCTATTTGCCATTGCCCTCCTGTAACCAGGGTGCTGTCAGTGAGGGTCTGCCGTAGGTTACAGGTGTAACTATGGTTATATGTCCACCTGGTATGTTTCTGCATGTATGTGCCAGACAGACTGTCCATGTGGGACGTCCACATGTCTATTTGCCATTGCCCTCCTGTAACCAGGGTGCTGTCAGTGAGGGTCTGCCGTAGGTTACAGGTGTAACTATGGTTATATGTCCACCTGGTATGTTAGGCTATGGCAAAAGGACTGCCCTCTTGGCTGTGCCTTCTGCATGTATGTGCCAGACAGACTGTCCATGTTGGACGTCCACATGTCTATTTGCCATTGCCCTCCTGTAACCAGGGTGCTGTCAGTGAGGGTCTGCCGTAGGTTACAGGTGTAACTATGGTTATATGTCCACCTGGTATGTTTCTGCATGTATGTGCCAGACAGACTGTCCATGTGGGACGTCCACATGTCTATTTGCCATTGCCCTCCTGTAACCAGGGTGCTGTCAGTGAGGGTCTGCCATAGGTTACAGGTGTAACTATGGTTATATGTCCACCTGGTATGTTAGGCTATGGCAAAAGGACTGCCCTCTTGGGTGTGCCTTCTGCATGTATGTGCCAGACAGACTGTCCATGTGGGACGTCCACATGTCTATTTGCCATTGCCCTCCTGTAACCAGGGTGCTGTCAGTGAGGGTCTGCCGTAGGTTACAGGTGTAACTATGGTTATATGTCCACCTGGTATGTTAGGCTATGGCAAAAGGACTGCCCTCTTGGGTGTGCCTTCTGCATGTATGTGCCAGACAGACTGTCCATGTGGGACGTCCACATGTCTATTTGCCATTGCCCTCCTGTAACCAGGGTGCTGTCAGTGAGGGTCTGCCGTAGGTTACAGGTGTAACTATGGTTATATGTCCACCTGGTATGTTTCTGCATGTATGTGCCAGACAGACTGTCCATGTGGGACGTCCACATGTCTATTTGCCATTGCCCTCCTGTAACCAGGGTGCTGTCAGTGAGGGTCTGCCGTAGGTTACAGGTGTAACTATGGTTATATGTCCACCTGGTATGTTAGGCTATGGCAAAAGGACTGCCCTCTTGGCTGTGCCTTCTGCATGTATGTGCCAGACAGACTGTCCATGTTGGACGTCCACATGTCTATTTGCCATTGCCCTCCTGTAACCAGGGTGCTGTCAGTGAGGGTCTGCCGTAGGTTACAGGTGTAACTATGGTTATATGTCCACCTGGTATGTTTCTGCATGTATGTGCCAGACAGACTGTCCATGTGGGACGTCCACATGTCTATTTGCCATTGCCCTCCTGTAACCAGGGTGCTGTCAGTGAGGGTCTGCCGTAGGTTACAGGTGTAACTATGGTTATATGTCCACCTGGTATGTTAGGCTATGGCAAAAGGACTGCCCTCTTGGCTGTGCCTTCTGCATGTATGTGCCAGACAGACTGTCCATGTTGGACGTCCACATGTCTATTTGCCATTGCCCTCCTGTAACCAGGGTGCTGTCAGTGAGGGTCTGCCGTAGGTTACAGGTGTAACTATGGTTATATGTCCACCTGGTATGTTTCTGCATGTATGTGCCAGACAGACTGTCCATGTGGGACGTCCACATGTCTATTTGCCATTGCCCTCCTGTAACCAGGGTGCTGTCAGTGAGGGTCTGCCGTAGGTTACAGGTGTAACTATGGTTATATGTCCACCTGGTATGTTAGGCTATGGCAAAAGGACTGCCCTCTTGGCTGTGCCTTCGGCATGTATGTGCCAGACAGACTGTCCATGTTGGACGTCCACATGTCTATTTGCCATTGCCCTCCTGTAACCAGGGTGCTGTCAGTGAGGGTCTGCCGTAGGTTACAGGTGTAACTATGGTTATATGTCCACCTGGTATGTTAGGCTATGGCAAAAGGACTGCCCTCTTGGCTGTGCCTTCTGCATGTATGTGCCAGACAGACTGTCCATGTTGGACGTCCACATGTCTATTTGCCATTGCCCTCCTGTAACCAGGGTGCTGTCAGTGAGGGTCTGCCGTAGGTTACAGGTGTAACTATGGTTATATGTCCACCTGTCTGCATTGCTTCAATGTCCTTTTGCAATGTTACATAATGTCCACTAGCCATTGATGTGGTTTATGCTAATTAGGGGGTGTGGTTCATGCTAATCAAGGGGTGTGGCTTACACTAATGAAGGGGTGTGTCTAATATGTTTTAGGGTGTGTGGTTTATGCTAATTTGGGGGCGTACCTTACCCAAAATAGGGGGTGTGTCCTCAGTTGATTTGGGGGTGTGGTTCATGCTAATTAGGGTGTGTTGTGTTTAGGTTACATATGTAACCATGGTTCTGTCAGTGGGGAGCTTCAGTAGGTTACAGGTGTAAGCATGGTTATATGTCCACCTGGTATGTTAGGCTATGGCAAAATGACTGCCCTCTTGGCTGTGCCATCTGCATGTGTTTGCCAGACGGACTGTCCTTTTGGGACGTCCACGTCTACTTGGGTATTCCCAACAATGCCATGTGGACATGTAATGTGGACATGCAATATATGACCCGCTGTTGCCCCCTGGAGGGTGTGAGTTCCCATTACACAGCATGCCGAGTGGACATTTGGCAAGTGCCAAGTTGACGTCCCTTTTGCAAAATATGTCCCAAAGGGACTGTCCCTTTGAGAAAGGGACAGTCCCTTTGGGACATATTTTGCAAAAGGGACGTCAACTTGGCACTTGCCAAATGCCAAATGGAACTCTATGTTCAGGTGCACCGTGTTGCACCAAAAATGTGTCCCTTTCCAATCCGAAATGTCCTTTTGGCCAGAGACGAGTAAGTGCCAAAAGGACCAAGTTCCATTACCTGCTTAGCTTCCGAGATCGGACGAGATCCGGCGTGTTCAGGGTGGTATGGCCGTAAGCGACAGCAGAAGTGGCCGGTACGGCTCATGTACAGTAGATGACAGTACATTTCTTTAACCATAGAAACATGGTTAAAACAATATGCGTCAGCCACATCTCTATTTATTACAAACAGGCCGTTTTTTTTTTCCCATTCAACAAGGCGGAAGAAAGTGCACCGTTCCCGGCGGCACTGCAATGCCGGGTCGATGCGTGGAGTGAACGGAGCAAGCCCCTTTTTCAACTCCTGAGTCAAAAAATCCGTTTAATATTTAGTCCCCATATAGGGGACATATCAGATATTAAACTGATAAGAACAGATACTACACTTGATCTTAGCCAAAAGGCCGAGAAGCGATAACCCTCAAACTGACTGCTGTGAAGTCCGCTTCCTAGGCTAACGACATTCCCATCCGGTCTGATACCCACTTAGTCATCACCATATACCCACTTGGGCATTAGCATAACAATGACCTCTGTGACCTCTCTAATGACCCATTGGTAGATGCTTACAGCACCGTGGAGTATGCAAGCTTGCAGATCTGCTATTTTCATAACATTTCAAAAATGACAAAAGTGGCCCATCCACATGCATGCTTGTAGGTAGCCATTTTCAACAACTTCCGTTGGTCGCAGAGGCTCGGGATTGCCACCGTTGGAAAGCTCGCACCTGAGATAGGGGGGGGGGGGGGGGGGGGGAGTGGAGGTGCATGGGCGTCGGTAGTGGGGGTGGGGTAGGCGTTGTTAAAATGTTTAAAAAGTGGAAAAACTGGGACGCTTTGGAGAAGCACAAGGGGGCGCTGCTGTGCAGCAAGCCCTCGGCCGTGCCCCGCCCACATTGGGGGCGTTGTTTTAAAATGTGGGTGTGGCCTATCAGAGCGTAGAACAACTCTGGTCTCTCTTCATGACGGATACAAAACTATATGTTGTGTTTGGCCCTACCTCTGGTAGGGGTTTATCAATTGTCTGGGGCCATTGTCACTTGCTCCGCGAGTGGGAATCGAACTCACAGCCCTCCGCATTAGAGTCAGTTGCAATGACCACTAGTCCATTGCCCGCCCTACACCCTGAACAGATCAGGATTCTATATAAAGGGATATTAGCTGGGTTTAAATAGAGCTTGAATGTTTAAACAGTACTGGTCAGGATCCTGTTAAAAACGGCATCGTCCCAGAGGTGGATTTGAACCACCAACCTCTTGGTTTACGGCCAAGCACACTAGTCCACTGAGCCAAACAGGCTGTTGAGTGTTGAAGCAAAAGTGTGTGCATTGCAAATGGATTTGGAGTCCCAGGGGCGCGGCCGCTGTGCGCCCGTAGCCAATGGTGAAGATTCCAGGGGGGGTGCTTAAGAGTGGGTACCCGGGTTCGGATGGAGAGCCGGGTTGTGGGTTTAGCTGGCTTCGGGCCTGGCACCCCGGTGGGGGCCCAAGGCTCCCTGGGTCCGCGTGGAGAGCCGGGCAAACCGGCTTTCTGCTGTCCACACTTAGAAGATTTTTACACTCGTACCCCGGAAGTCACGTTAGAGGCTGGCCCATGCCACCCCCTCCCCCGTG
>NC_136806.1:65502901-65505401 GCF_951216825.1 Electrona antarctica
CTGAGTCCTCCGGCAAGGCCTCCTCCGCTCCTCTCTTCTGCGGGGCCTTCGGCCCCTTCGGGCCTGCACCCCCAGCCGGAGAGGAAGTCCCAGCTTTACTAGCCACAGTCCCAACTCCCCCAAGCCCACCACCACCTGCCCCGCCCCTCACGGGGCAGGCCCTTACAAGGTGGGCCGTAGCCCCGCAGGCATGGCAGGCCTTGGGGGCCACTACCTCCGTGCACGCGCTTGCTCGGTGTCCGCCCCCCCTGCACTTCCTGCAGAAGGGAGGCTGCCCCCTATAAAACAGGTAGCCTCTTGCTTCTCCTATGTTGAAGAAAGCCGGGGGGTGCGACAGTCCATCAGGCCCACTTCGATCCGCATTAAACATCATGGGAAACTCCCTTCTCCCCGTCCAGATGCCCATCTCGTCCTTCTCCTGCGTCACCCAATCGTTGGGACACACTCCTCCATACCCACTTAGAAACGCCGCAATGTCCTCGGTGGCCACATGTGGGTTGTACATGTGGACCGTGACAACTCTTTTTTTTTCCGTCCCCAAATATATTACATCCACATGTCTTAGTGGCTCCTCTCCTCTCTTCCGCCAGTATACAACAAACACTTTGTGTACCTTTTTTTCCACGTGGAAAGTCACATCAAACCCTCTCCCCAGAGGATTGTCTTGTAGGCACATAATGTCCTCTACCTTTACATTTAGCAGCCCGATCAAAATGTCCGTCGTGAAAGTTTTCCTCTCCACCGGGACGCCCTTCTTCCATCTGAACCGCAGCGTGTTCTTTACTTCAGTTCCGTCGTTCATCCTCTCTGTCAAAAACCTTCCTTTAAGCCAGCTTAATCCTCCTCATCCACTTCCCGTACTTCTGATTTTAGCCAAAAGGCCGAGAAGCGATAACCCTCAAACTGACTGCTGTGAAGTCCGCTTCCTAGGCTAACGACATTCCCATCCGGTCTGATACCCACTTAGTCATCACCATATACCCACTTGGGCATTAGCATAACAATGACCTCTGTGACCTCTCTAAGGACCCATTGGTAGATGCTTACAGCACCGTGGAGTATGCAAGCTTGCAGATCTGCTATTTTCATAACATTTCAAAAATGACAAAAGTGGCCCATCCACATGCATGCTTGTAGGTAGCCATTTTCAACAACTTCCGTTGGTCGCAGAGGCTCGGGATTGCCACCGTTGGAAAGCTCGCACCTGAGATAGGGGGGGGGGGGGGGGGGGGGAGTGGAGGTGCATGGGCGTCGGTAGTGGGGGTGGGGTAGGCGTTGTTAAAATGTTTAAAAAGTGGAAAAACTGGGACGCTTTGGAGAAGCACAAGGGGGCGCTGCTGTGCAGCAAGCCCTCGGCCGTGCCCCGCCCACATTGGGGGCGTTGTTTTAAAATGTGGGTGTGGCCTATCAGAGCGTAGAACAACTCTGGTCTCTCTTCATGACGGATACAAAACTATATGTTGTGTTTGGCCCTACCTCTGGTAGGGGTTTATCAATTGTCTGGGGCCATTGTCACTTGCTCCGCGAGTGGGAATCGAACTCACAGCCCTCCACATTAGAGTCAGTTGCAATGACCACTAGTCCATTGCCCGCCCTACACCCTGAACAGATCAGGATTCTATATAAAGGGATATTAGCTGGGTTTAAATAGAGCTTGAATGTTTAAACAGTACTGGTCGGGATCCTGTTAAAAACGGCATCGTCCCAGAGGTGGATTTGAACCACCAACCTCTCGGTTTACGGCCAAGCACACTAGTCCACTGAGCCAAACAGGCTGTTGAGTGTTGAAGCAAAAGTGTGTGCATTGCAAATGGATTTGGAGTCCCAGGGGCGCGGCCGCTGTGCGCCCGTAGCCAATGGTGAAGATTCCAGGGGGGGTGCTTAAGAGTGGGTACCCGGGTTCGGATGGAGAGCCGGGTTGTGGGTTTAGCTGGCTTCGGGCCTGGCACCCCGGTGGGGGCCCAAGGCTCCCTGGGTCCGCGTGGAGAGCCGGGCAAACCGGCTTTCTGCTGTCCACACTTAGAAGATTTTTACACTCGTACCCCGGAAGTCACGTTAGAGGCTGGCCCATGCCACCCCCTCCCCCGTGGGTTACCCGGGTCCGGGTGGAGAGCCGGGTTCCCACTTTAGCCGAGTTCTGAGTGGGCACCCCGGCAGGGTGACAAGGCTCCCAGGGGCCGCGTGGAGAGCCGGGCAAAACGCCACATTGTGTGTCTTTCACGCTTTTCATGCTTTTCCACGCTTTGAAGATTTTTCACTTGCACTCCGGAATTCATGTACTCCTTCCGTCCCCCTCCCCCTCGGCCGCACCCCCGCCAACAAGTTCGTGCTGCACATGATCTGGTGTTTTGTCATTCAGTCTGCCGACATGAAAAAGCTTACGGCACCTGGTATTCCCAGGCAGTCTCCCATCCAAGTACTGACCAGGCCCTACCCTGCTTAGCTTCCGAGATCGGACGAGATCGGGCGTGTTCAGGGTGGTATGGCCGTACGCGACAGC
>NC_136806.1:65520401-65525401 GCF_951216825.1 Electrona antarctica
CCTCCTCCGCTCCTCTCTTCTGCGGGCCCTTCGGCCCCTTCGGGCCTGCACCCCCAGCCGGAGAGGAAATCCCTGCTCCACCAGCCACAGTCCCCCCTCCCCCAAGCCCACCACCACCTGCCCCACCCCTCACGGGGCAGGCCCTTACAAGGTGGGCCGTAGCCCCGCAGGCATGGCAGGCCTTGGGGGCCTCTACACCCGTGCACGCGCTCGCTCGGTGTCCGCCCCCCCTGCACTTCCTGCAGAAGGGAGGCTGCCCCCTATAAAACAGGTAGCCTCTTGCTTCTCCTATGTTGAAGAAAGCCGGGGGGTGCGACAGTCCATCAGGCCCACTTCGATCCGCATTAAATACCATGGGAAACTCCCTTCTCCCCGTCCAGATGCCCATCTCGTCCTTCTCCTGCGTCACCCAGTCGTTGGGACACACTCCTCCATACCCACTTAGAAACGCCGCAATGTCCTCGGTGGCCACATGTGGGTTGTACATGTGGACCGTGACAACTCTTTTTTTTTCCATCCCCAAATATATTACATCCACATGTCTTAGTGGCTCCTCTCCTCTCTTCCGCCAGTATACAACAAACACTTTGTGTACCTTTTTTTCCACGTGGAAAGTCACATCAAACCCTCTCCCCAGAGGATTGTCTTGTAGGCACATAATGTCCTCTACCTTTACATTTAGCAGCCCGATCAAAATGTCCGTCGTGAAAGTTTTCCTCTCCACCGGGACGCCCTTCTTCCATCTGAACCGCAGCGTGTTCTTTACTTCAGTTCCGTCGTTCATCCTCTCTGTCAAAAACCTTCCTTTAAGCCAGCTTAATCCTCCTCATCCACTTCCCGTACTTCTGATTTTAGCCAAAAGGCAGAGAAGCGATAACCCTCAAACTGACTGCTGTGAAGTCCGCTTCCTAGGCTAACGACATTCCCATCCGGTCTGATACCCACTTAGTCATCACCATATACCCACTTGGGCATTAGCATAACAATGACCTCTGTGACCTCTCTAAGGACCCATTGGTAGATGCTTACAGCACCGTGGAGTATGCAAGCTTGCAGATCTGCTATTTTCATAACATTTCAAAAATGACAAAAGTGGCCCATCCACATGCATGCTTGTAGGTAGCCATTTTCAACAACTTCCGTTGGTCGCAGAGGCTCGGGATTGCCACCGTTGGAAAGCTCGCACCTGAGATAGGGGGGGGGGGGGGGGGGAGTGGAGGTGCATGGGCGTCGGTAGTGGGGGTGGGGTAGGCGTTGTTAAAATGTTTAAAAAGTGGAAAAACTGGGACGCTTTGGAGAAGCACAGGGGGCGCTGCTGTGCAGCAAGCCCTCGGCCGTGCCCCGCCCACATTGGGGGCGTTGTTTTAAAATGTGGGTGTGGCCTATCAGAGCGTAGAACAACTCTGGTCTCTCTTCATGACGGATACAAAACTATATGTTGTGTTTGGCCCTACCTCTGGTAGGGGTTTATCAATTGTCTGGGGCCATTGTCACTTGCTCCGCGAGTGGGAATCGAACTCACAGCCCTCCGCATTAGAGTCAGTTGCAATGACCACTAGTCCATTGCCCGCCCTACACCCTGAACAGATCAGGATTCTATATAAAGGGATATTAGCTGGGTTTAAATAGAGCTTGAATGTTTAAACAGTACTGGTCGGGATCCTGTTAAAAACGGCATCGTCCCAGAGGTGGATTTGAACCACCAACCTCTTGGTTTACGGCCAAGCACACTAGTCCACTGAGCCAAACAGGCTGTTGAGTGTTGAAGCAAAAGTGTGTGCATTGCAAATGGATTTGGAGTCCCAGGGGCGCGGCCGCTGTGCGCCCGTAGCCAATGGTGAAGATTCCAGGGGGGGTGCTTAAGAGTGGGTACCCGGGTTCGGATGGAGAGCCGGGTTGTGGGTTTAGCTGGCTTCGGGCCTGGCACCCCGGTGGGGGCCCAAGGCTCCCTGGGTCCGCGTGGAGAGCCGGGCAAACCGGCTTTCTGCTGTCCACACTTAGAAGATTTTTACACTCGTACCCCGGAAGTCACGTTAGAGGCTGGCCCATGCCACCCCCTCCCCCGTGGGTTACCCGGGTCCGGGTGGAGAGCCGGGTTCCCACTTTAGCCGAGTTCTGAGTGGGCACCCCGGCAGGGTGACAAGGCTCCCAGGGGCCGCGTGGAGAGCCGGGCAAAACGCCACATTGTGTGTCTTTCACGCTTTTCATGCTTTTCCACGCTTTGAAGATTTTTCACTTGCACTCCGGAATTCATGTACTCCTTCCGTCCCCCTCCCCCTCGGCCGCACCCCCGCCAACAAGTTCGTGCTGCACATGATCTGGTGTTTTGTCATTCAGTCTGCCGACATGAAAAAGCTTACGGCACCTGGTATTCCCAGGCAGTCTCCCATCCAAGTACTGACCAGGCCCTACCCTGCTTAGCTTCCGAGATCGGACGAGATCGGGCGTGTTCAGGGTGGTATGGCCGTACGCGACAGCAGAGGAGGCCGGCACGGCTCATGTACACAGCAGATGGCTTTGGCCAATGGCTTTCATGAAAAAGCTTACGGCACCTGGTATTCCCAGGCAGTCTCCCATCCAAGTACTGACCAGGCCCTACCCTGCTTAGCTTCCGAGATCGGACGAGATCGGGCGTGTTCAGGGTGGTATGGCCGTAAGCGACAGCTGAGAAGGCCGGCACGGCTCATGTACACAGCAGATGGCTTTGGCCAATGCCTTTCATGAAAAGGCTTACGGCACCTGGTATTCCCAGGCAGTCTCCCATCCAAGAACTGACCAGGCCCTACCCTGCTTAGCTTCCGAGATCGGACGAGTTCAGGGTGGTATGGCCGTAAGCGACAGCAGAGGTGGCCGGCACGGCTCATGTACACAGCAGATGGCTTTGGCCAATGCCTTTCATGAAAAAGCTTACGGCACCTGGTATTCCCAGGCAGTCTCCCATCCAAGTACTGACCAGGCCCTACCCTGCTTAGCTTCCGAGATCGGACGAGATCGGGCGTGTTCAGGGTGGTATGGCCGTAAGCGACAGCAGAGGTGGCCGGCACGGCTCATGTACACAGCAGATGGCTTTGTCCAATGCCTTTCATGAAAATGCTTACGGCACCTGGTATTCCCAGGCAGTCTCCCATCCAAGTACTGACCAGGCCCTACCCTGCTTAGCTTCCGAGATCGGACGAGATCGGGCGTGTTCAGGGTGGTATGGCCGTAAGCGACAGCAGAGGTGGCCGGCACGGCTCATGTACACAGCAGATGGCTTTGGCCAATGCCTTTCATGAAAAAGCTTACGGCACCTGGTATTCCCAGGCAGTCTCCCATCCAAGTACTGACCAGGCCCTACCCTGCTTAGCTTCCGAGATCGGACGAGATCGGGCGTGTTCAGGGTGGTATGGCCGTAAGCGACAGCAGAGTTGGCCGGCACGGCTCATGTACACAGCAGATGGCTTTGGCCAAAGCCTTCCATGAAAAAGCGTACGGCACCTGGTATTCCCAGGCAGTCTCCCATCCAAGTACTGACCAGGCCCTATCCTGCTTAGCTTCCGAGATCGGACGAGATCCGGCGTGTTCAGGGTGGTATGGCCGTAAGCGACAGCAGAAGTGGCCGGTACGGCTCATGTACAGTAGATGACAGTACATTTCTTTAACCATAGAAACATGGTTAAAACAATATGCGTCAGCCACATCTCTATTTATTACAAACAGGCCGTTTTTTTTTTTCCATTCAACAAGGCGGAAGAAAGTGCACCGTTCCCGGCGGCACTGCAATGCCGGGTCGATGCGTGGAGTGAACGGAGCAAGCCCCTTTTTCAACTCCTGAGTCAAAAAATCCGTTTAATATTTAGTCCCCATATAGGGGACATATCAGATATTAAACTGATAAGAACAGATACTACACTTGATCTTAGCCAAAAGGCCGAGAAGCGATAACCCTCAAACTGACTGCTGTGAAGTCCGCTTCCTAGGCTAACGACATTCCCATCCGGTCTGATACCCACTTAGTCATCACCATATACCCACTTGGGCATTAGCATAACAATGACCTCTGTGACCTCTCTAAGGACCCATTGGTAGATGCTTACAGCACCGTGGAGTATGCAAGCTTGCAGATCTGCTATTTTCATAACATTTCAAAAATGACAAAAGTGGCCCATCCACATGCATGCTTGTAGGTAGCCATTTTCAACAACTTCCGTTGGTCGCAGAGGCTCGGGATTGCCACCGTTGGAAAGCTCGCACCTGAGAAAGGGGGGGGGGGGGGAGTGGAGGTGCATGGGCGTCGGTAGTGGGGGTGGGGTAGGCGTTGTTAAAATGTTTAAAAAGTGGAAAAACTGGGACGCTTTGGAGAAGCACAAGGGGGCGCTGCTGTGCAGCAAGCCCTCGGCCGTGCCCCGCCCACATTGGGGGCGTTGTTTTAAAATGTGGGTGTGGCCTATCAGAGCGTAGAACAACTCTGGTCTCTCTTCATGACGGATACAAAACTATATGTTGTGTTTGGCCCTACCTCTGGTAGGGGTTTATCAATTGTCTGGGGCCATTGTCACTTGCTCCGCGAGTGGGAATTGAACTCACAGCCCTCCGCATTAGAGTCAGTTGCAATGACCACTAGTCCATTGCCCGCCCTACACCCTGAACAGATCAGGATTCTATATAAAGGGATATTAGCTGGGTTTAAATAGAGCTTGAATGTTTAAACAGTACTGGTCGGGATCCTGTTAAAAACGGCATCGTCCCAGAGGTGGATTTGAACCACCAACCTCTTGGTTTACGGCCAAGCACACTAGTCCACTGAGCCAAACAGGCTGTTGAGTGTTGAAGCAAAAGTGTGTGCATTGCAAATGGATTTGGAGTCCCAGGGGCGCGGCCGCTGTGCGCCCGTAGCCAATGGTGAAGATTCCAGGGGGGGTGCTTAAGAGTGGGTACCCGGGTTCGGATGGAGAGCCGGGTTGTGGGTTTAGCTGGCTTCGGGCCTGGCACCCCGGTGGGGGCCCAAGGCTCCCTGGGTC
>NC_136806.1:65532901-65535401 GCF_951216825.1 Electrona antarctica
CGGCAGCCCCCTCTGCCCCACCCTCTCCGATCTGGTCTGCACATTCCACGTAAACTTCCCCCTCTCCGCCACTCCCGACCCCGCCTCCCCCCACACTGTCCATCTGCTGCTCCTCCCCCGTAGCGCCTCCGCCAGGTTCCTCCTCTGTCGCCGGCTCCGGTCCAGCGTCTGGTCCACTCTCCAGGTTCAGAGCAAGCACCGCTTCCGGTTCCCGCTCTGCACTGTCCTCTCGCCCTCCGCTGTCGCTGGCTCCGACCGCACGGGCATACGCCCTGCCCGGGCAAGTCCTGTCCTCATGGTCCTTACTCCCACATACTCCGCAGGCCCTCGGGAATGGGCACCTGTAGGACTCGTGCCCGTAGGCCGTGCAGTGGCGACACCACACAAATCCGCATGCGCCCTCCTTGTGGCCATGTTTTTTGCACCTCCTACAAAAAGGCGGTTGCCTGTTGTAAAATAGGAACCCCTTGTCTCCGGCGATGCTGAATTGGGCCGGAGGGTGCGCCATCCCCTCAAACCCACCTTGGTCGTCCCGCAGCAGCACCTGGAACTGGGTCTTGCCTGTCCAGAAGCCCAACAGATCGGTGATTTTTCTGTTTCCAGCCAACACTTCCCCATACACAGACAGAAAACTTACGATCTGATCCCCCGTGACGTATGGGTTGTACATCTGTACTGTGATCAGCTTAAAATTAGGTCTGTCCAGGTTCAAAATCTCGTATTCAGAAAAGGGTTTCTCACCCCCCTTCCTTTTGCAGATATCCAGCACGTCCTCTGCTACTCCAGTAGTGGTGAACGTCACGTCAAAGCTCCTCTCCAATGCGTTGCTCTGTAGGCAGTAAACGTTCTCCACCTTCAGCTTGAGCTGGCCCATCAATATGCTCCGTCCAAATGCCTCGCGCTGCAACATGGTAAATGACGCCTTCCTCCATCGGAACCTCACTGTATTGCGTAATCCAGCCCTTGGCAGTGTTTGCCCGGACGTGGAAGCCATCACGGATGCGTTTTCAGCCCGAGAAAACGCTCCCGGCCTCCACGTTGAAGAATCCTTCCAAAAAAACTTTTATTTTTTTCGCTAAGTCTCGATCTGTGTCTCAACTTGATCTTAGCCAAAAGGCCGAGAAGCGATAACCCTCAAACTGACTGCTGTGAAGTCCGCTTCCTAGGCTAACGACATTCCCATCCGGTCTGATACCCACTTAGTCATCACCATATACCCACTTGGGCATTAGCATAACAATGACCTCTGTGACCTCTCTAAGGACCCATTGGTAGATGCTTACAGCACCGTGGAGTATGCAAGCTTGCAGATCTGCTATTTTCATAACATTTCAAAAATGACAAAAGTGGCCCATCCACATGCATGCTTGTAGGTAGCCATTTTCAACAACTTCCGTTGGTCGCAGAGGCTCGGGATTGCCACCGTTGGAAAGCTCGCACCTGAGATAGGGGGGGGGGGGGGGGGGGGAGTGGAGGTGCATGGGCGTCGGTAGTGGGGGTGGGGTAGGCGTTGTTAAAATGTTTAAAAAGTGGAAAAACTGGGACGCTTTGGAGAAGCACAAGGGGGCGCTGCTGTGCAGCAAGCCCTCGGCCGTGCCCCGCCCACATTGGGGGCGTTGTTTTAAAATGTGGGTGTGGCCTATCAGAGCGTAGAACAACTCTGGTCTCTCTTCATGACGGATACAAAACTATATGTTGTGTTTGGCCCTACCTCTGGTAGGGGTTTATCAATTGTCTGGGGCCATTGTCACTTGCTCCGCGAGTGGGAATCGAACTCACAGCCCTCCGCATTAGAGTCAGTTGCAATGACCACTAGTCCATTGCCCGCCCTACACCCTGAACAGATCAGGATTCTATATAAAGGGATATTAGCTGGGTTTAAATAGAGCTTGAATGTTTAAACAGTACTGGTCGGGATCCTGTTAAAAACGGCATCGTCCCAGAGGTGGATTTGAACCACCAACCTCTTGGTTTACGGCCAAGCACACTAGTCCACTGAGCCAAACAGGCTGTTGAGTGTTGAAGCAAAAGTGTGTGCATTGCAAATGGATTTGGAGTCCCAGGGGCGCGGCCGCTGTGCGCCCGTAGCCAATGGTGAAGATTCCAGGGGGGGTGCTTAAGAGTGGGTACCCGGGTTCGGATGGAGAGCCGGGTTGTGGGTTTAGCTGGCTTCGGGCCTGGCACCCCGGTGGGGGCCCAAGGCTCCCTGGGTCCGCGTGGAGAGCCGGGCAAACCGGCTTTCTGCTGTCCACACTTAGAAGATTTTTACACTCGTACCCCGGAAGTCACGTTAGAGGCTGGCCCATGCCACCCCCTCCCCCGTGGGTTACCCGGGTCCGGGTGGAGAGCCGGGTTCCCACTTTAGCCGAGTTCTGAGTGGGCACCCCGGCAGGGTGACAAGGCTCCCAGGGGCCGCGTGGAGAGCCGGGCAAAACGCCACATTGTGTGTCTTTCACGCTTTTCATGCTTTTCCACGCTTTGAAGATTTTTCACTTGCACT
>NC_136806.1:65537901-65550401 GCF_951216825.1 Electrona antarctica
TCTGTCGCCGGCTCCGGTCCAGCGTCTGGTCCACTCTCCAGGTTCAGAGCAAGCACCGCTTCCGGTTCCCGCTCTGCACTGTCCTCTCGCCCTCCGCTGTCGCTGGCACCGACCGCACGGGCATACGCCCTGCCCGGACAAGTCCTGTCCTCATGGTCCTTACTCCCACATACTCCGCAGGCCCTCGGGAATGGGCACCTGTAGGACTCGTGCCCGTAGGCCGTGCAGTGGCGACACCACACAAATCCGCATGCGCCCTCCTTGTGGCCATGTTTTTTGCACCTCCTACAAAAAGGCGGTTGCCTGTTGTAAAATAGGAACCCCTTGTCTCCGGCGATGCTGAATTGGGCCGGAGGGTGCGCCATCCCCTCAAACCCACCTTGGTCGTCCCGCAGCAGCACCTGGAACTGGGTCTTGCCTGTCCAGAAGCCCAACAGATCGGTGATTTTTCTGTTTCCAGCCAACACTTCCCCATACACAGACAGAAAACTTACGATCTGATCCCCCGTGACGTATGGGTTGTACATCTGTACTGTGATCAGCTTAAAATTAGGTCTGTCCAGGTTCAAAATCTCGTATTCAGAAAAGGGTTTCTCACCCCCCTTCCTTTTGCAGATATCCAGCACGTCCTCTGCTACTCCAGTAGTGGTGAACGTCACGTCAAAGCTCCTCTCCAATGCGTTGCTCTGTAGGCAGTAAACGTTCTCCACCTTCAGCTTGAGCTGGCCCATCAATATGCTCCGTCCAAATGCCTCGCGCTGCAACATGGTAAATGACGCCTTCCTCCATCGGAACCTCACTGTATTGCGTAATCCAGCCCTTGGCAGTGTTTGCCCGGACGTGGAAGCCATCACGGATGCGTTTTCAGCCCGAGAAAACGCTCCCGGCCTCCACGTTGAAGAATCCTTCCAAAAAAACTTTTATTTTTTTCGCTAAGTCTCGATCTGTGTCTCAACTTGATCTTAGCCAAAAGGCCGAGAAGCGATAACCCTCAAACTGACTGCTGTGAAGTCCGCTTCCTAGGCTAACGACATTCCCATCCGGTCTGATACCCACTTAGTCATCACCATATACCCACTTGGGCATTAGCATAACAATGACCTCTGTGACCTCTCTAAGGACCCATTGGTAGATGCTTACAGCACCGTGGAGTATGCAAGCTTGCAGATCTGCTATTTTCATAACATTTCAAAAATGACAAAAGTGGCCCATCCACATGCATGCTTGTAGGTAGCCATTTTCAACAACTTCCGTTGGTCGCAGAGGCTCGGGATTGCCACCGTTGGAAAGCTCGCACCTGAGATAGGGGGGGGGGGGGGGGGGAGTGGAGGTGCATGGGCGTCGGTAGTGGGGGTGGGGTAGGCGTTGTTAAAATGTTTAAAAAGTGGAAAAACTGGGACGCTTTGGAGAAGCACAAGGGGGCGCTGCTGTGCAGCAAGCCCTCGGCCGTGCCCCGCCCACATTGGGGGCGTTGTTTTAAAATGTGGGTGTGGCCTATCAGAGCGTAGAACAACTCTGGTCTCTCTTCATGACGGATACAAAACTATATGTTGTGTTTGGCCCTACCTCTGGTAGGGGTTTATCAATTGTCTGGGGCCATTGTCACTTGCTCCGCGAGTGGGAATCGAACTCACAGCCCTCCGCATTAGAGTCAGTTGCAATGACCACTAGTCCATTGCCCGCCCTACACCCTGAACAGATCAGGATTCTATATAAAGGGATATTAGCTGGGTTTAAATAGAGCTTGAATGTTTAAACAGTACTGGTCGGGATCCTGTTAAAAACGGCATCGTCCCAGAGGTGGATTTGAACCACCAACCTCTTGGTTTACGGCCAAGCACACTAGTCCACTGAGCCAAACAGGCTGTTGAGTGTTGAAGCAAAAGTGTGTGCATTGCAAATGGATTTAGAGTCCCAGGGGCGCGGCCGCTGTGCGCCCGTAGCCAATGGTGAAGATTCCAGGGGGGGTGCTTAAGAGTGGGTACCCGGGTTCGGATGGAGAGCCGGGTTGTGGGTTTAGCTGGCTTCGGGCCTGGCACCCCGGTGGGGGCCCAAGGCTCCCTGGGTCCGCGTGGAGAGCCGGGCAAACCGGCTTTATGCTGTCCACACTTAGAAGATTTTTACACTCGTACCCCGGAAGTCACGTTAGAGGCTGGCCCATGCCACCCCCTCCCCCGTGGGTTACCCGGGTCCGGGTGGAGAGCCGGGTTCCCACTTTAGCCGAGTTCTGAGTGGGCACCCCGGCAGGGTGACAAGGCTCCCAGGGGCCGCGTGGAGAGCCGGGCAAAACGCCACATTGTGTGTCTTTCACGCTTTTCATGCTTTTCCACGCTTTGAAGATTTTTCACTTGCACTCCGGAATTCATGTACTCCTTCCGTCCCCCTCCCCCTCGGCCGCACCCCCGCCAACAAGTTCGTGCTGCACATGATCTGGTGTTTTGTCATTCAGTCTGCCGACATGAAAAAGCTTACGGCACCTGGTATTCCCAGGCAGTCTCCCATCCAAGTACTGACCAGGCCCTACCCTGCTTAGCTTCCGAGATCGGACGAGATCGGGCGTGTTCAGGGTGGTATGGCCGTACGCGACAGCAGAGGAGGCCGGCACGGCTCATGTACACAGCAGATGGCTTTGGCCAATGGCTTTCATGAAAAAGCTTACGGCACCTGGTATTCCGAGGCAGTCTCCCATCCAAGTACTGACCAGGCCCTACCCTGCTTAGCTTCCGAGATCGGACGAGATCGGGCGTGTTCAGGGTGGTATGGCCGTAAGCGACAGCTGAGAAGGCCGGCACGGCTCATGTACACAGCAGATGGCTTTGGCCAATGCCTTTCATGAAAAGGCTTACGGCACCTGGTATTCCCAGGCAGTCTCCCATCCAAGTACTGACCAGGCCCTACCCTGCTTAGCTTCCGAGATCGGACGAGTTCAGGGTGGTATGGCCGTAAGCGACCGCAGAGGTGGCCGGCACGGCTCATGTACACAGCAGATGGCTTTGGCCAATGCCTTTCATGAAAAAGCTTACGGCACCTGGTATTCCCAGGCAGTCTCCCATCCAAGTACTGACCAGGCCCTACCCTGCTTAGCTTCCGAGATCGGACGAGATCGGGCGTGTTCAGGGTGGTATGGCCGTAAGCGACAGCAGAGGTGGCCGGCACGGCTCATGTACACAGCAGATGGCTTTGGCCAATGCCTTTCATGAAAATGCTTACGGCACCTGGTATTCCCAGGCAGTCTCCCATCCAAGTACTGACCAGGCCCTACCCTGCTTAGCTTCCGAGATCGGACGAGATCGGGCGTGTTCAGGGTGGTATGGCCGTAAGCGACAGCAGAGGTGGCCGGCACGGCTCATGTACACAGCAGATGGCTTTGGCCAATGCCTTTCATGAAAAAGCTTACGGCACCTGGTATTCCCAGGCAGTCTCCCATCCAAGTACTGACCAGGCCCTACCCTGCTTAGCTTCCGAGATCGGACGAGATCGGGCGTGTTCAGGGTGGTATGGCCGTAAGCGACAGCAGAGTTGGCCGGCACGGCTCATGTACACAGCAGATGGCTTTGGCCAAAGCCTTCCATGAAAAAGCGTACGGCACCTGGTATTCCCAGGCAGTCTCCCATCCAAGTACTGACCAGGCCCTATCCTGCTTAGCTTCCGAGATCGGACGAGATCCGGCGTGTTCAGGGTGGTATGGCCGTAAGCGACAGCAGAAGTGGCCGGTACGGCTCATGTACAGTAGATGACAGTACATTTCTTTAACCATAGAAACATGGTTAAAACAATATGCGTCAGCCACATCTCTATTTATTACAAACAGGCCGTTTTTTTTTTTCCATTCAACAAGGCGGAAGAAAGTGCACCGTTCCCGGCGGCACTGCAATGCCGGGTCGATGCGTGGAGTGAACGGAGCAAGCCCCTTTTTCAACTCCTGAGTCAAAAAATCCGTTTAATATTTAGTCCCCATATAGGGGACATATCAGATATTAAACTGATAAGAACAGATACTACACTTGATCTTAGCCAAAAGGCCGAGAAGCGATAACCCTTAAACTGACTGCTGTGAAGTCCGCTTCCTAGGCTAACGACATTCCCATCCGGTCTGATACCCACTTAGTCATCACCATATACCCACTTGGGCATTAGCATAACAATGACCTCTGTGACCTCTCTAAGGACCCATTGGTAGATGCTTACAGCACCGTGGAGTATGCAAGCTTGCAGATCTGCTATTTTCATAACATTTCAAAAATGACAAAAGTGTCCCATCCACATGCATGCTTGTAGGTAGCCATTTTCAACAACTTCCGTTGGTCGCAGAGGCTCGGGATTGCCACCGTTGGAAAGCTCGCACCTGAGATAGGGGGGGGGGGGGGGGGAGTGGAGGTGCATGGGCGTCGGTAGTGGGGGTGGGGTAGGCGTTGTTAAAATGTTTAAAAAGTGGAAAAACTGGGACGCTTTGGAGAAGCACAAGGGGGCGCTGCTGTGCAGCAAGCCCTCGGCCGTGCCCCGCCCACATTGGGGGCGTTGTTTTAAAATGTGGGTGTGGCCTATCAGAGCGTAGAACAACTCTGGTCTCTCTTCATGACGGATACAAAACTATATGTTGTGTTTGGCCCTACCTCTGGTAGGGGTTTATCAATTGTCTGGGGCCATTGTCACTTGCTCCGCGAGTGGGAATCGAACTCACAGCCCTCCGCATTAGAGTCAGTTGCAATGACCACTAGTCCATTGCCCGCCCTACACCCTGAACAGATCAGGATTCTATATAAAGGGATATTAGCTGGGTTTAAATAGAGCTTGAATGTTTAAACAGTACTGGTCGGGATCCTGTTAAAAACGGCATCGTCCCAGAGGTGGATTTGAACCACCAACCTCTTGGTTTACGGCCAAGCACACTAGTCCACTGAGCCAAACAGGCTGTTGAGTGTTGAAGCAAAAGTGTGTGTATTGCAAATGGATTTGGAGTCCCAGGGGCGCGGCCGCTGTGCGCCCGTAGCCAATGGTGAAGATTCCAGGGGGGGTGCTTAAGAGTGGGTACCCGGGTTCGGATGGAGAGCCGGGTTGTGGGTTTAGCTGGCTTCGGGCCTGGCACCCCGGTGGGGGCCCAAGGCTCCCTGGGTCCGCGTGGAGAGCCGGGCAAACCGGCTTTCTGCTGTCCACACTTAGAAGATTTTTACACTCGTACCCCGGAAGTCACGTTAGAGGCTGGCCCATGCCACCCCCTCCCCCGTGGGTTACCCGGGTCCGGGTGGAGAGCCGGGTTCCCACTTTAGCCGAGTTCTGAGTGGGCACCCCGGCAGGGTGACAAGGCTCCCAGGGGCCGCGTGGAGAGCCGGGCAAAACGCCACATTGTGTGTCTTTCACGCTTTTCATGCTTTTCCACGCTTTGAAGATTTTTCACTTGCACTCCGGAATTCATGTACTCCTTCCGTCCCCCTCCCCCTCGGCCGCACCCCCGCCAACAAGTTCGTGCTGCACATGATCTGGTGTTTTGTCATTCAGTCTGCCGACATGAAAAAGCTTACGGCACCTGGTATTCCCAGGCAGTCTCCCATCCAAGTACTGACCAGGCCCTACCCTGCTTAGCTTCCGAGATCGGACGAGATCGGGCGTGTTCAGGGTGGTATGGCCGTACGCGACAGCAGAGGAGGCCGGCACGGCTCATGTACACAGCAGATGGCTTTGGCCAATGGCTTTCATGAAAAAGCTTACGGCACCTGGTATTCCGAGGCAGTCTCCCATCCAAGTACTGACCAGGCCCTACCCTGCTTAGCTTCCGAGATCGGACGAGATCGGGCGTGTTCAGGGTGGTATGGCCGTAAGCGACAGCTGAGAAGGCCGGCACGGCTCATGTACACAGCAGATGGCTTTGGCCAATGCCTTTCATGAAAAGGCTTACGGCACCTGGTATTCCCAGGCAGTCTCCCATCCAAGAACTGACCAGGCCCTACCCTGCTTAGCTTCCGAGATCGGACGAGTTCAGGGTGGTATGGCCGTAAGCGACAGCAGAGGTGGCCGGCACGGCTCATGTACACAGCAGATGGCTTTGGCCAATGCCTTTCATGAAAAAGCTTACGGCACCTGGTATTCCCAGGCAGTCTCCCATCCAAGTACTGACCAGGCCCTACCCTGCTTAGCTTCCGAGATCGGACGAGATCGGGCGTGTTCAGGGTGGTATGGCCGTAAGCGACAGCAGAGTTGGCCGGCACGGCTCATGTACACAGCAGATGGCTTTGGCCAAAGCCTTCCATGAAAAAGCGTACGGCACCTGGTATTCCCAGGCAGTCTCCCATCCAAGTACTGACCAGGCCCTATCCTGCTTAGCTTCCGAGATCGGACGAGATCCGGCGTGTTCAGGGTGGTATGGCCGTAAGCGACAGCAGAAGTGGCCGGTACGGCTCATGTACAGTAGATGACAGTACATTTCTTTAACCATAGAAACATGGTTAAAACAATATGCGTCAGCCACATCTCTATTTATTACAAACAGGCCGTTTTTTTTTTCTCCATTCAACAAGGCGGAAGAAAGTGCACCGTTCCCGGCGGCACTGCAATGCCGGGTCGATGCGTGGAGTGAACGGAGCAAGCCCCTTTTTCAACTCCTGAGTCAAAAAATCCGTTTAATATTTAGTCCCCATATAGGGGACATATCAGATATTAAACTGATAAGAACAGATACTACACTTGATCTTAGCCAAAAGGCCGAGAAGCGATAACCCTCAAACTGACTGCTGTGAAGTCCGCTTCCTAGGCTAACGACATTCCCATCCGGTCTGATACCCACTTAGTCATCACCATATACCCACTTGGGCATTAGCATAACAATGACCTCTGTGACCTCTCTAAGGACCCATTGGTAGATGCTTACAGCACCGTGGAGTATGCAAGCTTGCAGATCTGCTATTTTCATAACATTTCAAAAATGACAAAAGTGGCCCATCCACATGCATGCTTGTAGGTAGCCATTTTCAACAACTTCCGTTGGTCGCAGAGGCTCGGGATTGCCACCGTTGGAAAGCTCGCACCTGAGATAGGGGGGGGGGGGGGGGGGAGTGGAGGTGCATGGGCGTCGGTAGTGGGGGTGGGGTAGGCGTTGTTAAAATGTTTAAAAAGTGGAAAAACTGGGACGCTTTGGAGAAGCACAAGGGGGCGCTGCTGTGCAGCAAGCCCTCGGCCGTGCCCCGCCCACATTGGGGGCGTTGTTTTAAAATGTGGGTGTGGCCTATCAGAGCGTAGAACAACTCTGGTCTCTCTTCATGACGGATACAAAACTATATGTTGTGTTTGGCCCTACCTCTGGTAGGGGTTTATCAATTGTCTGGGGCCATTGTCACTTGCTCCGCGAGTGGGAATCGAACTCACAGCCCTCCGCATTAGAGTCAGTTGCAATGACCACTAGTCCATTGCCCGCCCTACACCCTGAACAGATCAGGATTCTATATAAAGGGATATTAGCTGGGTTTAAATAGAGCTTGAATGTTTAAACAGTACTGGTCGGGATCCTGTTAAAAACGGCATCGTCCCAGAGGTGGATTTGAACCACCAACCTCTTGGTTTACGGCCAAGCACACTAGTCCACTGAGCCAAACAGGCTGTTGAGTGTTGAAGCAAAAGTGTGTGCATTGCAAATGGATTTAGAGTCCCAGGGGCGCGGCCGCTGTGCGCCCGTAGCCAATGGTGAAGATTCCAGGGGGGGTGCTTAAGAGTGGGTACCCGGGTTCGGATGGAGAGCCGGGTTGTGGGTTTAGCTGGCTTCGGGCCTGGCACCCCGGTGGGGGCCCAAGGCTCCCTGGGTCCGCGTGGAGAGCCGGGCAAACCGGCTTTATGCTGTCCACACTTAGAAGATTTTTACACTCGTACCCCGGAAGTCACGTTAGAGGCTGGCCCATGCCACCCCCTCCCCCGTGGGTTACCCGGGTCCGGGTGGAGAGCCGGGTTCCCACTTTAGCCGAGTTCTGAGTGGGCACCCCGGCAGGGTGACAAGGCTCCCAGGGGCCGCGTGGAGAGCCGGGCAAAACGCCACATTGTGTGTCTTTCACGCTTTTCATGCTTTTCCACGCTTTGAAGATTTTTCACTTGCACTCCGGAATTCATGTACTCCTTCCGTCCCCCTCCCCCTCGGCCGCACCCCCGCCAACAAGTTCGTGCTGCACATGATCTGGTGTTTTGTCATTCAGTCTGCCGACATGAAAAAGCTTACGGCACCTGGTATTCCCAGGCAGTCTCCCATCCAAGTACTGACCAGGCCCTACCCTGCTTAGCTTCCGAGATCGGACGAGATCGGGCGTGTTCAGGGTGGTATGGCCGTACGCGACAGCAGAGGAGGCCGGCACGGCTCATGTACACAGCAGATGGCTTTGGCCAATGGCTTTCATGAAAAAGCTTACGGCACCTGGTATTCCGAGGCAGTCTCCCATCCAAGTACTGACCAGGCCCTACCCTGCTTAGCTTCCGAGATCGGACGAGATCGGGCGTGTTCAGGGTGGTATGGCCGTAAGCGACAGCTGAGAAGGCCGGCACGGCTCATGTACACAGCAGATGGCTTTGGCCAATGCCTTTCATGAAAAGGCTTACGGCACCTGGTATTCCCAGGCAGTCTCCCATCCAAGTACTGACCAGGCCCTACCCTGCTTAGCTTCCGAGATCGGACGAGTTCAGGGTGGTATGGCCGTAAGCGACCGCAGAGGTGGCCGGCACGGCTCATGTACACAGCAGATGGCTTTGGCCAATGCCTTTCATGAAAAAGCTTACGGCACCTGGTATTCCCAGGCAGTCTCCCATCCAAGTACTGACCAGGCCCTACCCTGCTTAGCTTCCGAGATCGGACGAGATCAGGCGTGTTCAGGGTGGTATGGCCGTAAGCGACAGCAGAGGTGGCCGGCACGGCTCATGTACACAGCAGATGGCTTTGGCCAATGCCTTTCATGAAAATGCTTACGGCACCTGGTATTCCCAGGCAGTCTCCCATCCAAGTACTGACCAGGCCCTACCCTGCTTAGCTTCCGAGATCGGACGAGATCGGGCGTGTTCAGGGTGGTATGGCCGTAAGCGACAGCAGAGGTGGCCGGCACGGCTCATGTACACAGCAGATGGCTTTGGCCAATGCCTTTCATGAAAAAGCTTACGGCACCTGGTATTCCCAGGCAGTCTCCCATCCAAGTACTGACCAGGCCCTACCCTGCTTAGCTTCCGAGATCGGACGAGATCGGGCGTGTTCAGGGTGGTATGGCCGTAAGCGACAGCAGAGTTGGCCGGCACGGCTCATGTACACAGCAGATGGCTTTGGCCAAAGCCTTCCATGAAAAAGCGTACGGCACCTGGTATTCCCAGGCAGTCTCCCATCCAAGTACTGACCAGGCCCTATCCTGCTTAGCTTCCGAGATCGGACGAGATCCGGCGTGTTCAGGGTGGTATGGCCGTAAGCGACAGCAGAAGTGGCCGGTACGGCTCATGTACAGTAGATGACAGTACATTTCTTTAACCATAGAAACATGGTTAAAACAATATGCGTCAGCCACATCTCTATTTATTACAAACAGGCCGTTTTTTTTTTTCCATTCAACAAGGCGGAAGAAAGTGCACCGTTCCCGGCGGCACTGCAATGCCGGGTCGATGCGTGGAGTGAACGGAGCAAGCCCCTTTTTCAACTCCTGAGTCAAAAAATCCGTTTAATATTTAGTCCCCATATAGGGGACATATCAGATATTAAACTGATAAGAACAGATACTACACTTGATCTTAGCCAAAAGGCCGAGAAGCGATAACCCTTAAACTGACTGCTGTGAAGTCCGCTTCCTAGGCTAACGACATTCCCATCCGGTCTGATACCCACTTAGTCATCACCATATACCCACTTGGGCATTAGCATAACAATGACCTCTGTGACCTCTCTAAGGACCCATTGGTAGATGCTTACAGCACCGTGGAGTATGCAAGCTTGCAGATCTGCTATTTTCATAACATTTCAAAAATGACAAAAGTGTCCCATCCACATGCATGCTTGTAGGTAGCCATTTTCAACAACTTCCGTTGGTCGCAGAGGCTCGGGATTGCCACCGTTGGAAAGCTCGCACCTGAGATAGGGGGGGGGGGGGGGGGGGGAGTGGAGGTGCATGGGCGTCGGTAGTGGGGGTGGGGTAGGCGTTGTTAAAATGTTTAAAAAGTGGAAAAACTGGGACGCTTTGGAGAAGCACAAGGGGGCGCTGCTGTGCAGCAAGCCCTCGGCCGTGCCCCGCCCACATTGGGGGCGTTGTTTTAAAATGTGGGTGTGGCCTATCAGAGCGTAGAACAACTCTGGTCTCTCTTCATGACGGATACAAAACTATATGTTGTGTTTGGCCCTACCTCTGGTAGGGGTTTATCAATTGTCTGGGGCCATTGTCACTTGCTCCGCGAGTGGGAATCGAACTCACAGCCCTCCGCATTAGAGTCAGTTGCAATGACCACTAGTCCATTGCCCGCCCTACACCCTGAACAGATCAGGATTCTATATAAAGGGATATTAGCTGGGTTTAAATAGAGCTTGAATGTTTAAACAGTACTGGTCGGGATCCTGTTAAAAACGGCATCGTCCCAGAGGTGGATTTGAACCACCAACCTCTTGGTTTACGGCCAAGCACACTAGTCCACTGAGCCAAACAGGCTGTTGAGTGTTGAAGCAAAAGTGTGTGCATTGCAAATGGATTTGGAGTCCCAGGGGCGCGGCCGCTGTGCGCCCGTAGCCAATGGTGAAGATTCCAGGGGGGGTGCTTAAGAGTGGGTACCCGGGTTCGGATGGAGAGCCGGGTTGTGGGTTTAGCTGGCTTCGGGCCTGGCACCCCGGTGGGGGCCCAAGGCTCCCTGGGTCCGCGTGGAGAGCCGGGCAAACCGGCTTTCTGCTGTCCACACTTAGAAGATTTTTACACTCGTACCCCGGAAGTCACGTTAGAGGCTGGCCCATGCCACCCCCTCCCCCGTGGGTTACCCGGGTCCGGGTGGAGAGCCGGGTTCCCACTTTAGCCGAGTTCTGAGTGGGCACCCCGGCAGGGTGACAAGGCTCCCAGGGGCCGCGTGGAGAGCCGGGCAAAACGCCACATTGTGTGTCTTTCACGCTTTTCATGCTTTTCCACGCTTTGAAGATTTTTCACTTGCACTCCGGAATTCATGTACTCCTTCCGTCCCCCTCCCCCTCGGCCGCACCCCCGCCAACAAGTTCGTGCTGCACATGATCTGGTGTTTTGTCATTCAGTCTGCCGACATGAAAAAGCTTACGGCACCTGGTATTCCCAGGCAGTCTCCCATCCAAGTACTGACCAGGCCCTACCCTGCTTAGCTTCCGAGATCGGACGAGATCGGGCGTGTTCAGGGTGGTATGGCCGTACGCGACAGCAGAGGAGGCCGGCACGGCTCATGTACACAGCAGATGGCTTTGGCCAATGGCTTTCATGAAAAAGCTTACGGCACCTGGTATTCCCAGGCAGTCTCCCATCCAAGTACTGACCAGGCCCTACCCTGCTTAGCTTCCGAGATCGGACGAGATCGGGCGTGTTCAGGGTGGTATGGCCGTAAGCGACAGCTGAGAAGGCCGGCACGGCTCATGTACACAGCAGATGGCTTTGGCCAATGCCTTTCATGAAAAGGCTTACGGCACCTGGTATTCCCAGGCAGTCTCCCATCCAAGAACTGACCAGGCCCTACCCTGCTTAGCTTCCGAGATCGGACGAGTTCAGGGTGGTATGGCCGTAAGCGACAGCAGAGGTGGCCGGCACGGCTCATGTACACAGCAGATGGCTTTGGCCAATGCCTTTCATGAAAAAGCTTACGGCACCTGGTATTCCCAGGCAGTCTCCCATCCAAGTACTGACCAGGCCCTACCCTGCTTAGCTTCCGAGATCGGACGAGATCGGGCGTGTTCAGGGTGGTATGGCCGTAAGCGACAGCAGAGGTGGCCGGCACGGCTCATGTACACAGCAGATGGCTTTGGCCAATGCCTTTCATGAAAAAGCTTACGGCACCTGGTATTCCCAGGCAGTCTCCCATCCAAGTACTGACCAGGCCCTACCCTGCTTAGCTTCCGAGATCGGACGAGATCGGGCGTGTTCAGGGTGGTATGGCCGTAAGCGACAGCAGAGGTGGCCGGCACGGCTCATGTACACAGCAGATGGCTTTGGCCAATGCCTTTCATGAAAAAGCTTACGGCACCTGGTATTCCCAGGCAGTCTCCCATCCAAGTACTGACCAGGCCCTACCCTGCTTAGCTTCCGAGATCGGACGAGATCGGGCGTGTTCAGGGTGGTATGGCCGTAAGCGACAGCAGAGTTGGCCGGCACGGCTCATGTACACAGCAGATGGCTTTGGCCAAAGCCTTCCATGAAAAAGCGTACGGCACCTGGTATTCCCAGGCAGTCTCCCATCCAAGTACTGACCAGGCCCTATCCTGCTTAGCTTCCGAGATCGGACGAGATCCGGCGTGTTCAGGGTGGTATGGCCGTAAGCGACAGCAGAAGTGGCCGGTACGGCTCATGTAC
>NC_136806.1:65560401-65582901 GCF_951216825.1 Electrona antarctica
CTTTCCACGTTTGGGCGTATTGTTTTGGGGGAGTGGGTAACTTATATGAGGAGCAAGTGTTTCCAGGAATCGGATCTTTTTTCGCTTTTTAAATGTTTCTGCATTACTAAACGTGCGTCTTACATTCGATTAGGTTACGCTTTGCTTTTCATTATGTTTATGGTTGCTCTTCCTGTGAGGCCTGGGTGGGACGTGCAGCGTGCTGATTTATTTTTGCTGTTTGTATCATTTGGGTGACGCTCATTTGGATGTGCTCATCTTGTTGTTAATATCTCTTCGTGGCCATTTTGGTTTTCCCAGTGGCATTGCGGCTCTTTGAGTACTGGCTATCCGGCGGCCGTACTGTCTTTGTTCCCGTTCGGGAGCGTTTCTTTATTTTTTACAGTCTCCTCATACTTCCGGTGTGTGAGCGGGTTTGTTCCGGGTTGGCTAGGGGCGTGGTTTTTGTTCTTTCAGTCAGCAACTACTGCTCCCTTGTGCCGTTCCGTGCGCGTGCGTGTGCGTGCACTCCTCTCTTTCGCTCCCGTTTTCCTGGGGAAATTATGACGTTTCCTTTGGGGTGGATCAGTTTTATTTCTGATTTAATCAACGTTATTGGGGTTACGTGACCGCATGTGTTCTGGTGCTGCCATGGGTCGTTTGACTCGTTTTCCTCTGTCTTTGGCTTGACAAACTAGCCTTTTGATGCGTGTATGTGTGTGCCTGGGGCTGTGGGTGTCTGTGTATGTCTGTCCGTATGGGTGATTGAATGTTTTATGGGTGGCTTATACCTGTGGTGATGCCCGGTGCTTTGGCACTGTTCTTATGGTGGACAGACTATCCTGTCTATCTTTCCTATGGCTGAGGCTGCATGTTATTGATACATGGAGAAGTTTCATGTCTCAAATGGGGGGAGGTGTCGTTAGAATTTGTATTGATTTAAGGCATTGCAATATGTCTGTATACGAAATACGAGGGTTAAAGATGGTTTTAGATTACTCTTTATGTGTGCTTTTGTGGATGTTGTCTGTCTGTGTTGAGTATTCATTGAAGGAACAAAACAGTCTAGAAGGCCATCTAGGAGGTTCATTTTCTGGCTGGACCAGAGAATGAATTCTGTTGGGTTTTGATAATGTTATTTATTCACTTGGACGGCATGTGTATGGGCACATATTTAGACGTGGTCTGGATCTGTTTGTTCGAAAATTGTATTTTGAATACGAAAAGATGAGTAGGCTACATTTTTGTGTCATTCTTTTCTACATATTATTTTTATTCAACCCGGGTGAAAATAATTGCTAGAATGACTCTTATGATCAGACCATTTTTTAGTTGAGTGGTGCGGTCTTGAATGTGTACTGAATGGGTGTTGGGCTGTGCAACAATTTTCGCCAGCCAGGAGACATGCATAGCTCTGCACAGTAAGGATGGCTTCACCGACAAACAAAAGTTTGGTTCAGTTAGGCCAGGCAGTATAGTCTATTTTTTGATGAATTGAACAATGGTGGACCCTCTTGTAAGCTGTCCACTCACAGTTAGCGGCCTTTGGGTTGAGTTTGTGCTTGAAGGGTACTGTAATTCTGCGAACTGTTGATAAATATTTCAATCAATCAATTATCTTTAAGACTCGAACGGCTGGTTGCATTAATTGACAAGAGGCTAGCTGTGGAGTCACTAAAGATGGCCTAAGATAACAATCTGTTAAAGCTTACAATAGCTGTGAGTTCATCCTGTCATATAACAGACAGGGACCTTTTATTACTTAGGAATGCTCTCGGAATAGACCACCTGTGGTGACGTGTTGACTGAGGCAACGGAGGGTCAACACACATACACACACAAGATGGGACAGAGTACAGTGGACTGATTCCGTGTCCTTCTACCTTGTCCCATGGGTGAAGTTATACGTGTGTGTGTGAAGTGGTTATGTTTGAAGAGTTGGAAAATAGTACTACTGAACCGTGGTAGTGATTTAAATCAACTCTGTGAGAGTCCTGCGTGATGAGTATGTATGACTGTACTCAATGTGTGTAGTGCGTGCCTGTGCGTGGGTGCGTGATGGATGCGTGTGTCAGTTGGTTTGTTCTGCTGACTATGGTTGTACTGAGCGTGATGTTATGGATGGAGTAGCACTGTTTTCTGTGATGATCAGATTTTTGTCATGAGCCATGTTGGTCATGGCTCAGGGGGAAGTGATAGGTTAATACATTTATGAACAAACTAGATAAATAAACGAAATTAATAGGAGGTTAACAAGTAAACTGGATGCATGAACTAGATTAGATAAGGGAACTATAATATGGCTATTCATGTACGTTAGAGTGTATAAATGTATAAGAGTGAAATTATATTTGAGAAATTATTTAAAGATCAGTGACTGTTTAAAGGTGGATTGACTTTTTTCTTAAATGAATAATATAGATATTACAGTAGGGAGGTTCATTTAAATTTTGACGGAGACAACAGCTCAGTCTATTTTTGTTGTCTTGTGCTCAAAAACTCAGAGATTGGGGACAATTAAGGTTTAAAAATGTGGGTTTAATTTGGGGGTCCAAATAAAATTTAGAGGGTAAATGACAAATGCATCTCAAATTGGAAATGTTTACATTTAGGTAAAAGTTAGGTATAGGTTAATTAGGGATTGTTAAAAATACAGTTCTTATTAGTAAAATTTATATATAGTTCTGCATGAGTAATTTGATTCTGGGACAAAAACAGTTGCGTAGGGTGAGATAAATCTCCATTTACTCAGTATGGGGTTGGTTGTATGCAAATGAGTGTGTGGGTGATGGGGTAACTATTCCCCTGCATGTGTGTTTGTGGTGTGAATGATATCACGATAATTGATTGAGAATAATGTATGTGTGAGTGAATGAATGATTGAATGTACTTCATACTAGACTTACTTCAAAAAGGCTCTAGCTATGTCCGGTGAAATATTGCTAGTAGAAGCCATTCTAAGAGTGATAGTTAAATGAGCGAATACATACAGAGCTACGTGTGAGGAATTGCAATGACAATTTTAGCATGCTCTGACGGAATGTGCTTTTAGGGAAAGAGGGGGAGAGAGCTAAAATCCCTTCCTTACACCCTCAATAAATAACTTGTTTAGTTTCAGAAGGAGGGGGGATCGCAATCGCCCTGAATCAACACTATGTTTCAGGTGAAGAGAGCTTTAGGGCTATCTCCTCTCCTTTGTTTTAAAAAGACCCACTGTGAGCTGTGAGCAAATTTATTGGGGGGCTATTTACAGTAAACAGATGGCTACCCCTGTTCAAAGATCTTTACTATAGTTAGGTTTATTACATCCTTTCTGTAGTAAGATGACATTCAGCATACCAGCTGACAAATATTTTTTATATGTTTTGACCACTAAATGGCATATTGTTACAATGTTTCCTTCATCTCTTTCTGAGAGATCTTTCATGTCACCTTACTGTGACATGTGGTTGAAATTTCGTTTGAGGGTTACTGTGAGGGGGGTTGAGGGGCAATGTATTTCATGTGTAGGATGTACCAGTCATTTCCACAACATAGTGGGTTCTTTGTCCTTATGTTGACAAACATCAATCTGTAATCCGTTCGTGGGCACGTCTTGTGCAAATATACAATAGTAACAACAGAGTGAGTCGTCATTTGGCGACCAGGTTATATTATCTTTGGGCCTTGTAGTTCTCTTCTGTTACTGATGATTTCGGAATCAGGGGATATGACTACAACTCCCTTTAGCTCAAATGTTTGCAGGATACAGATACACATGTCTATTAAATCCGTCATTAATTATAAATACCATTTCTGTGGCTGTACTCGACAGTTTACATTTTTATAAAGTTAATCTGTCGCTAGGATGGATTGATCGTAGGTTAATTGTTTCCTTTTTCAGGTGATTAAGTAGTAACATTTTCAGTTTTTATTTCTTTCAGTTGCATGCGTGGTGGACAGTACATGGGTGAGTATTGGAACGGCCTTCTCTTTGACAAAGTTTTTGTCTTAATTTTGAACAACTGGTAGGAATATTCCCAGGTGTTTGGTGTGTATACTTGAATTTATAGTGTACATTTTTTAGGAGGCCGGTCAATACTCTATTCATGATATAGCCTACCACGTTTTTTGTAACACATTTTTGGCCCGTAATTATAGTTAGTTTTTTAAAAACCCCTTCTCACGATTTTCTTTTTAAAAGTAAAACCATTTGGTAGTCCATTTGGATATACGTGAGTTTTAGTGTAGGGAGTTAGCCGCATCTTTTGTTTTCGAGTTCTATTAACCTGCATGGGTGATGGTGCATGACTGTTACATGACTAGACGTTGTTCTGCCAGTTTCAACTCACAGGGTAACCTTGTCTTGAAACATTCAGTGTGTGACATGTTCTAACAATTTGTTTGGTTTGTATTGTTTATTGTAGACTTAGTTTAAGTTTAAAGGGGGGCTATTGTGGGTACTAATACACAGTAGGATTTTTGGGAAGTCACTGCATTTGTGATTTTCCGGTTAATGACACCCTTTTCACTACACTATGTTATAGGAGGATATTTGAGTTTTATAATAGGTTAATTTGGTTTCTGTCTCTGAACACCTAAATTTCGTTGCTTTTGTTTCCGCCTGTGGATACATATTTTTGTATCTATTCGTGTGAATTGTATATAGCTATACAGTTCACGGTGTACATGCTTCCTGTGATAACCGCGTTAATAACTGGTTTTCAGGTTGACCATTGTGAATCAGTGTGTTTCCTTTAGGGTTTTGACAACTAATATATGGGGTAATTTTGCATCACAGGGGGGTTATTTTTGGACAATTGTGGGTGCTTATAGTAGCGATAGAAGTGACTATGATTGTAATTCAATATTCTCTGACCTTAAGGTGTGCCCGTATACCGCTCCAGTATGAGTGGGTCACATACACACGCGTGCTCCTCCCAACCAAATGGACTGATGGCCGAATTAACTTCAATTTTGGTTGAATGGGACTCTAAATGGGACTTATGGGGCCCTTCTGGCCCATGGCCACAGGATAGCGTATTTTCTCCAGTTGTCATCAATGCCTTGAACGTACGAATACAGGACTATAGACTGGTCCTGGAGCATAGGGTTAGGGCAGAACGAAGGTTGATGGATCTCTTTCTCCAAAGAGGACAGGAAATGTGTGAGGCTTATGCCCAATGTCATGTTGATGGGTCACCGGTACAGGACACCCTGTCCACATCCGTTGATGGGTCCCCAGTACAGGACACTCTGTCCACATCCGTTCGCTCTCCTGATGAAGGAGCCTGCGTTTTTGATGCACGTGACTTAGATTTTTCTAGCCCCGATCCGGATGACGCATCAACGATCGCGGTGCCACAACGACCGGACGGCGGAAGTGGTGGACTGATGCTGGGAGGGGGTCCTGAGGCCACGGACGTGTGGATGGTAAAGCGACGGAATCGTAAGGATGTTCGCCCTTCTGATGTTTTCTCTCCTTCTGATGTTGTTTTCTCTCCTTTGGATGCTACAGAACCTCCGCTGACATTTGTCTCCCAGCAGCGTGAGGAGGAGGAGACGATAAGGCAGTTGCATAAGAGAAAGTTACAATGTTTTCAACAGGAATTAGCCGAGTTTCTTCTGAGAGAGAAAATTGAACAAGGCCTGCCTGAGGGTGTGCAGACCGCCTTGAAGACTGCGGCCCGTGCAGTGGACTCAGCCCCGCTGCCTCAGAACGGTCCACCAGTCGTTCAGGCACCTCTCAGGGTGGCGGGGCCACATGACGTTCCATTGCTCGACAACCATTCTGTTCTTCCTAGAGACGTCCAGCCTCGTCAGCGTTTTCGCCGTGGTCCCAAGCCGCGATACCAAGGCTGCTTCAGATGTGGTAGTTTGTCACATATGGAGCGGTATTGTGTACAGTTGCCGCCCGGCTCCTGGCAGGGACAGCCGTCGTGGGGAGCGTCATTTGGATGGCGTGGGATGATGGCGCCCGTCCAGCCGTTGCGCACCTGTCGTGGTTGGCCTGTGCCACCACCTGACCCTCAGTAAGAGGTCCTGCGGCTCAAGTTTACCGGGCGGAGATCTGTGGACTACAACTATGACGGCTGAGGTAACGTGTGTCGGTCATTGATCGTCTATTTTTGTTTGACATTTCTGGGAAAGCTGCTGATTTTTTCTTTTGGACATTAACATTGGGGCAAGTGTTATTTTTACCGCTTGTACAAGAAAAGAAAACCCGTCCCCTTCCCTTTCATGGTGAGGTGACAAGCTGGTGACTGAAAAAAAAAAAAGAAAAAAAGCTCACTTTCTTTTATCTTTGTGGTTGGAGATTACATCCTTTTGTGTTCTTAAATTTTACTTTGTTATAGGTGCTAAGTAGTTGTGATTTTTAGTGGGCGATGATGACGGTCTGTGATTCAAAATAGGTGGTTTGTTCGGTCATGAGGGGTAGCATGTGCGTGTTGGTTGTTTTCTCTGTATTTTCCTGGGGATGTTGAATTCCCAGGAAAAAGGGGGGAGTTGTATTATTTTATACTATATACACTTTATATTATAGAGGTCAAGTCTCTTGCATTTAACATAGTCTAAATGTAATCTCTCTCTCAAAAACCATGGTTAATACACACTTTGCCATGCCAGAACAAGAGAGATTAATACAAAACAGTGGGATTAATGTCAGAGAAAGTCACACTAAATTGTTTTAGGGTTGTCAAAATAACAAAGGGAACATGCCATGATTTGCAATTGAGTTGTTGGTGCTTTGAGGGGAAATAAATTACATTGGAGGTATATAAATGAAAGTCAAAACGAGGACTAATATGTTACAACACACTTTCTTGATTTTTGCATGGATGACTAATATTCTAATCACATGATTTGAGAGGGACTTCTAACTTTCTTTGGAGGAAGGCTGCATGTCACCCTTTAATAGGTGGTAATAGGTGGACATGGGAGAGGGTTCCATTCTGGTCATCTACACCGGAGTGATTTCCCGCTCCAGGGGCGTGTCAACAACTGACATCTGACAGCACCAAAAAGGGGGAGTGGCAACCCGACAGCATCCAGGGGGGTGTGTCAACCGGCAGCTGCCATCACAACAGAATGCTTCTCGCCTAGCCTCTATCGTCAGATCAACACAGCAGGTGACCTTCACGGCCACTGAGATAGCCGGAGAGGTGTCGACCCGACCACTATTCTGCAGCTGAGATTACAAGGATCTCCTATGTTCACAATGGAGAAAGGAGTGTTGTTCTCCTGCTGCTATGGAGAAGGGAGCGTTTTGATGCTTCTGCTGTCATGATTGACATGGCTAAAGCAATAAGCTGTCATTCAGAATCAGAGCCTTGTGATGCTCAAAGGAGATTCTGTTGTCTTCTGCCTACTACAGTCCACTTTTGCCCCCGCCCCAAACCTAAGAGATCTACGTCCCTCATCAGTCAATGCAAACTATGCCGAGTTCTGAGAATCAAGGAGGATTTTCCAAGCGTTGTTATTCTATAGGCGAAAAGATAATTGTGGGATATTTCCTACCGCGCGTTGGACGTCCGATTGAACCGTTTGTGACATGGGAAAAAAAAAGAATCGTTGTTTTTGATTAATGTTGAAAGATGTTATGTTTTCATGTTTGTGTTTGTTGTTTTCTGTGCTGATACAGCTCAAGTAGATTTAACAAGGTACTGGTCTAGTACTGTTGTTAGAGATGTTTTATTTTCGTTGTCTAAATCCATTTTTTTCATGTTTTAAGTGTTAACTTTTCATTTACAGGTATCTGAATGTAATCAATATAGGCATTTGATTTAGTCTAAATAGGATTTCAGTTAAATAAGGAGTTTAATTTCTGTTTTAAATATGGTTCAGTTTCAGGTCTGTACAAGAGATACAACAGAACAAGCCCCATGTTTGTTCTGTTCTAATTTGATACAATTCAGGTAGTTAACAAAATGCTCCTGTATCTAGGGGGGCCTACATTGGGACGTGACACGTCAAACTATGGTTTAATAATTAATTTTGCATTTTGGAAAAAAAAGAAACAGAAAAAAAATGATTTATTTTTGGAAAAATTAATTTGGCAGGTTATGAATTCTGATCCTGTAATTGTATTGCAACAGGCGTAAAAGCCTGTTGAGGGAGGAATATGATGGATATTTTATAGACAGTTGACACACAGGAGGTGCACAGGACGAACTGTAAGTTAAGACTGCTAAACTGCTAGAGTTATTTACAATCAGCTGCCAGGCACCCCAGGGGTCTGGGTGCTGTTTCTAATCTGAGTAACATCTCAAACTGCTAACCAACAGCTGTGGGTATGTGTGTGTTGCAGAGGGCTCCTGCTCTCTGCTCCAGAATCGACATGAGTATACAATGCAATCTGTGGCAACTGGCTCACGGTAAGATCCTTTGAGATTATGCTTAGTTATTTACAACTAGGCTTGAAGAAACAGAGGGGGTAATTAAACCCCACAGGGGTCTGCGTGAACTCCTTACCCTAGATGCATCCATGGGATAACAGCTGCATGGCATATTTTAGGTCAAGCTCTGCTCTGCTCTATCTGTCATGAATGCAACGTATCTTTGTCAAATATGCATCTAGAGTCAAGAATACAGTCTAACTATTTCATTGCAGGTGTCAAATAATGTTCTGTATATTTTATATGGTACATTCATTCTTATTAGTATAGTTTCATCTGTTGCTAAGTTCTCATAGGAACCCTTGCCTGACAGTCCTGGCTCACTGATTGGCCAGTAAGTAAGGACAATTCTGAGTCCCACCCTCATGAGAGAGGGGGGGAGTTTTAAACTTGCATTAGTATATAGACTACCTGTTTTCGTTCCGACGGTGTGCTCACTCGTACCTAGCTGATTCGAATAGGCGTGTGCGTGTGACTCCAAGGGCCTTTGTTCCCGAAAACTGCCTTGTAAAACTGCATTTCGTACCTCTTTCAATAAAACTTGGATACGACTTTTAAGACAAAGAGAAACTCTCCGTTTGGATTTCCTTGACACACCACACCACTGCAAACTACACAGAACCGTTATTAAATATTCTTCATCCGCTTCCTAGGCTAACGACATTCCCATCCGGTCTGATACCCACTTAGTCATCACCATATACCCACTTGGGCATTAGCATAACAATGACCTCTGTGACCTCTCTAAGGACCCATTGGTAGATGCTTACAGCACCGTGGAGTATGCAAGCTTGCAGATCTGCTATTTTCATAACATTTCAAAAATGACAAAAGTGGCCCATCCACATGCATGCTTGTAGGTAGCCATTTTCAACAACTTCCGTTGGTCGCAGAGGCTCGGGATTGCCACCGTTGGAAAGCTCGCACCTGAGATAGGGGGGGGGGGGGGGGGGGGGAGTGGAGGTGCATGGGCGTCGGTAGTGGGGGTGGGGTAGGCGTTGTTAAAATGTTTAAAAAGTGGAAAAACTGGGACGCTTTGGAGAAGCACAAGGGGGCGCTGCTGTGCAGCAAGCCCTCGGCCGTGCCCCGCCCACATTGGGGGCGTTGTTTTAAAATGTGGGTGTGGCCTATCAGAGCGTAGAACAACTCTGGTCTCTCTTCATGACGGATACAAAACTATATGTTGTGTTTGGCCCTACCTCTGGTAGGGGTTTATCAATTGTCTGGGGCCATTGTCACTTGCTCCGCGAGTGGGAATCGAACTCACAGCCCTCCGCATTAGAGTCAGTTGCAATGACCACTAGTCCATTGCCCGCCCTACACCCTGAACAGATCAGGATTCTATATAAAGGGATATTAGCTGGGTTTAAATAGAGCTTGAATGTTTAAACAGTACTGGTCGGGATCCTGTTAAAAACGGCATCGTCCCAGAGGTGGATTTGAACCACCAACCTCTTGGTTTACGGCCAAGCACACTAGTCCACTGAGCCAAACAGGCTGTTGAGTGTTGAAGCAAAAGTGTGTGCATTGCAAATGGATTTGGAGTCCCAGGGGCGCGGCCGCTGTGCGCCCGTAGCCAATGGTGAAGATTCCAGGGGGGGTGCTTAAGAGTGGGTACCCGGGTTCGGATGGAGAGCCGGGTTGTGGGTTTAGCTGGCTTCGGGCCTGGCACCCCGGTGGGGGCCCAAGGCTCCCTGGGTCCGCGTGGAGAGCCGGGCAAACCGGCTTTCTGCTGTCCACACTTAGAAGATTTTTACACTCGTACCCCGGAAGTCACGTTAGAGGCTGGCCCATGCCACCCACTCCCCCGTGGGTTACCCGGGTCCGGGTGGAGAGCCGGGTTCCCACTTTAGCCGAGTTCTGAGTGGGCACCCCGGCAGGGTGACAAGGCTCCCAGGGGCCGCGTGGAGAGCCGGGCAAAACGCCACATTGTGTGTCTTTCACGCTTTTCATGCTTTTCCACGCTTTGAAGATTTTTCACTTGCACTCCGGAATTCATGTACTCCTTCCGTCCCCCTCCCCCTCGGCCGCACCCCCGCCAACAAGTTCGTGCTGCACATGATCTGGTGTTTTGTCATTCAGTCTGCCGACATGAAAAAGCTTACGGCACCTGGTATTCCCAGGCAGTCTCCCATCCAAGTACTGACCAGGCCCTACCCTGCTTAGCTTCCGAGATCGGACGAGATCGGGCGTGTTCAGGGTGGTATGGCCGTACGCGACAGCAGAGGAGGCCGGCACGGCTCATGTACACAGCAGATGGCTTTGGCCAATGGCTTTCATGAAAAAGCTTACGGCACCTGGTATTCCCAGGCAGTCTCCCATCCAAGTACTGACCAGGCCCTACCCTGCTTAGCTTCCGAGATCGGACGAGATCGGGCGTGTTCAGGGTGGTATGGCCGTAAGCGACAGCTGAGAAGGCCGGCACGGCTCATGTACACAGCAGATGGCTTTGGCCAATGCCTTTCATGAAAAGGCTTACGGCACCTGGTATTCCCAGGCAGTCTCCCATCCAAGAACTGACCAGGCCCTACCCTGCTTAGCTTCCGAGATCGGACGAGTTCAGGGTGGTATGGCCGTAAGCGACAGCAGAGGTGGCCGGCACGGCTCATGTACACAGCAGATGGCTTTGGCCAATGCCTTTCATGAAAAAGCTTACGGCACCTGGTATTCCCAGGCAGTCTCCCATCCAAGTACTGACCAGGCCCTACCCTGCTTAGCTTCCGAGATCGGACGAGATCGGGCGTGTTCAGGGTGGTATGGCCGTAAGCGACAGCAGAGGTGGCCGGCACGGCTCATGTACACAGCAGATGGCTTTGGCCAATGCCTTTCATGAAAATGCTTACGGCACCTGGTATTCCCAGGCAGTCTCCCATCCAAGTACTGACCAGGCCCTACCCTGCTTAGCTTCCGAGATCGGACGAGATCGGGCGTGTTCAGGGTGGTATGGCCGTAAGCGACAGCAGAGGTGGCCGGCACGGTTCATGTACACAGCAGATGGCTTTGGCCAATGCCTTTCATGAAAAAGCTTACGGCACCTGGTATTCCCAGGCAGTCTCCCATCCAAGTACTGACCAGGCCCTACCCTGCTTAGCTTCCGAGATCGGACGAGATCGGGCGTGTTCAGGGTGGTATGGCCGTAAGCGACAGCAGAGTTGGCCGGCACGGCTCATGTACACAGCAGATGGCTTTGGCCAAAGCCTTCCATGAAAAAGCGTACGGCACCTGGTATTCCCAGGCAGTCTCCCATCCAAGTACTGACCAGGCCCTATCCTGCTTAGCTTCCGAGATCGGACGAGATCCGGCGTGTTCAGGGTGGTATGGCCGTAAGCGACAGCAGAAGTGGCCGGTACGGCTCATGTACAGTAGATGACAGTACATTTCTTTAACCATAGAAACATGGTTAAAACAATATGCGTCAGCCACATCTCTATTTATTACAAACAGGCCGTTTTTTTTTTTCCATTCAACAAGGCGGAAGAAAGTGCACCGTTCCCGGCCGCACTGCAATGCCGGGTCGATGCGTGGAGTGAACGGAGCAAGCCCCTTTTTCAACTCCTGAGTCAAAAAATCAGTTTAATATTTAGTCCCCATATAGGGGACATATCAGATATTAAACTGATAAGAACAGATACTACACTTGATCTTAGCCAAAAGGCCGAGAAGCGATAACCCTCAAACTGACTGCTGTGAAGTCCGCTTCCTAGGCTAACGACATTCCCATCCGGTCTGATACCCACTTAGTCATCACCATATACCCACTTGGGCATTAGCATAACAATGACCTCTGTGACCTCTCTAAGGACCCATTGGTAGATGCTTACAGCACCGTGGAGTATGCAAGCTTGCAGATCTGCTATTTTCATAACATTTCAAAAATGACAAAAGTGGCCCATCCACATGCATGCTTGTAGGTAGCCATTTTCAACAACTTCCGTTGGTCGCAGAGGCTCGGGATTGCCACCGTTGGAAAGCTCGCACCTGAGATAGGGGGGGGGGGGGGGGGGGGGGGAGTGGAGGTGCATGGGCGTCGGTAGTGGGGGTGGGGTAGGCGTTGTTAAAATGTTTAAAAAGTGGAAAAACTGGGACGCTTTGGAGAAGCACAAGGGGGCGCTGCTGTGCAGCAAGCCCTCGGCCGTGCCCCGCCCACATTGGGGGCGTTGTTTTAAAATGTGGGTGTGGCCTATCAGAGCGTAGAACAACTCTGGTCTCTCTTCATGACGGATACAAAACTATATGTTGTGTTTGGCCCTACCTCTGGTAGGGGTTTATCAATTGTCTGGGGCCATTGTCACTTGCTCCGCGAGTGGGAATCGAACTCACAGCCCTCCGCATTAGAGTCAGTTGCATTGACCACTAGTCCATTGCCCGCCCTACACCCTGAACAGATCAGGATTCTATATAAAGGGATATTAGCTGGGTTTAAATAGAGCTTGAATGTTTAAACAGTACTGGTCGGGATCCTGTTAAAAACGGCATCGTCCCAGAGGTGGATTTGAACCAGCAACCTCTTGGTTTACGGCCAAGCACACTAGTCCACTGAGCCAAACAGGCTGTTGAGTGTTGAAGCAAAAGTGTGTGCATTGCAAATGGATTTGGAGTCCCAGGGGCGCGGCCGCTGTGCGCCCGTAGCCAATGGTGAAGATTCCAGGGGGGTGCTTAAGAGTGGGTACCCGGGTTCGGATGGAGAGCCGGGTTGTGGGTTTAGCTGGCTTCGGGCCTGGCACCTCGGTGGGGGCCCAAGGCTCCCTGGGTCCGCGTGGAGAGCCGGGCAAACCGGCTTTCTGCTGTCCACACTTAGAAGATTTTTACACTCGTACCCCGGAAGTCACGTTAGAGGCTGGCCCATGCCACCCCCTCCCCCGTGGGTTACCCGGGTCCGGGTGGAGAGCCGGGTTCCCACTTTAGCCGAGTTCTGAGTGGGCACCCCGGCAGGGTGACAAGGCTCCCAGGGGCCGCGTGGAGAGCCGGGCAAAACGCCACATTGTGTGTCTTTCACGCTTTTCATGCTTTTCCACGCTTTGAAGATTTTTCACTTGCACTCCGGAATTCATGTACTCCTTCCGTCCCCCTCCCCCTCGGCCGCACCCCCGCCAACAAGTTCGTGCTGCACATGATCTGGTGTTTTGTCATTCAGTCTGCCGACATGAAAAAGCTTACGGCACCTGGTATTCCCAGGCAGTCTCCCATCCAAGTACTGACCAGGCCCTACCCTGCTTAGCTTCCGAGATCGGACGAGATCGGGCGTGTTCAGGGTGGTATGGCCGTACGCGACAGCAGAGGAGGCCGGCACGGCTCATGTACAAAGCAGATGGCTTTGGCCAATGGCTTTCATGAAAAAGCTTACGGCACCTGGTATTCCCAGGCAGTCTCCCATCCAAGTACTGACCAGGCCCTACCCTGCTTAGCTTCCGAGATCGGACGAGATCGGGCGTGTTCAGGGTGGTATGGCCGTAAGCGACAGCTGAGAAGGCCGGCACGGCTCATGTACACAGCAGATGGCTTTGGCCAATGCCTTTCATGAAAAGGCTTACGGCACCTGGTATTCCCAGGCAGTCTCCCATCCAAGAACTGACCAGGCCCTACCCTGCTTAGCTTCCGAGATCGGACGAGTTCAGGGTGGTATGGCCGTAAGCGACAGCAGAGGTGGCCGGCACGGCTCATGTACACAGCAGATGGCTTTGGCCAATGCCTTTCATGAAAAAGCTTACGGCACCTGGTATTCCCAGGCAGTCTCCCATCCAAGTACTGACCAGGCCCTACCCTGCTTAGCTTCCGAGATCGGACGAGATCGGGCGTGTTCAGGGTGGTATGGCCGTAAGCGACAGCAGAGGTGGCCGGCACGGCTCATGTACACAGCAGATGGCTTTGGCCAATGCCTTTCATGAAAATGCTTACGGCACCTGGTATTCCCAGGCAGTCTCCCATCCAAGTACTGACCAGGCCCTACCCTGCTTAGCTTCCGAGATCGGACGAGATCGGGCGTGTTCAGGGTGGTATGGCCGTAAGCGACAGCAGAGGTGGCCTGCACGGCTCATGTACACAGCAGATGGCTTTGGCCAATGCCTTTCATGAAAAAGCTTACGGCACCTGGTATTCCCAGGCAGTCTCCCATCCAAGTACTGACCAGGCCCTACCCTGCTTAGCTTCCGAGATCGGACGAGATCGGGCGTGTTCAGGGTGGTATGGCCGTAAGCGACAGCAGAGTTGGCCGGCACGGCTCATGTACACAGCAGATGGCTTTGGCCAAAGCCTTCCATGAAAAAGCGTACGGCACCTGGTATTCCCAGGCAGTCTCCCATCCAAGTACTGACCAGGCCCTATCCTGCTTAGCTTCCGAGATCGGACGAGATCCGGCGTGTTCAGGGTGGTATGGCCGTAAGCGACAGCAGAAGTGGCCGGTACGGCTCATGTACAGTAGATGACAGTACATTTCTTTAACCATAGAAACATGGTTAAAACAATATGCGTCAGCCACATCTCTATTTATTACAAACAGGCCGTTTTTTTTTTTCCATTCAACAAGGCGGAAGAAAGTGCACCGTTCCCGGCGGCACTGCAATGCCGGGTCGATGCGTGGAGTGAACGGAGCAAGCCCCTTTTTCAACTCCTGAGTCAAAAAATCCGTTTAATATTTAGTCCCCATATAGGGGACATATCAGATATTAAACTGATAAGAACAGATACTACACTTGATCTTAGCCAAAAGGCCGAGAAGCGATAACCCTCAAACTGACTGCTGTGAAGTCCGCTTCCTAGGCTAACGACATTCCCATCCGGTCTGATACCCACTTAGTCATCACCATATACCCACTTGGGCATTAGCATAACAATGACCTCTGTGACCTCTCTAAGGACCCATTGGTAGATGCTTACAGCACCGTGGAGTATGCAAGCTTGCAGATCTGCTATTTTCATAACATTTCAAAAATGACAAAAGTGGCCCATCCACATGCATGCTTGTAGGTAGCCATTTTCAACAACTTCCGTTGGTCGCAGAGGCTCGGGATTGCCACCGTTGGAAAGCTCGCACCTGAGATAGGGGGGGGGGGGGGGGGGGAGTGGAGGTGCATGGGCGTCGGTAGTGGGGGTGGGGTAGGCGTTGTTAAAATGTTTAAAAAGTGGAAAAACTGGGACGCTTTGGAGAAGCACAAGGGGGCGCTGCTGTGCAGCAAGCCCTCGGCCGTGCCCCGCCCACATTGGGGGCGTTGTTTTAAAATGTGGGTGTGGCCTATCAGAGCGTAGAACAACTCTGGTCTCTCTTCATGACGGATACAAAACTATATGTTGTGTTTGGCCCTACCTCTGGTAGGGGTTTATCAATTGTCTGGGGCCATTGTCACTTGCTCCGCGAGTGGGAATCGAACTCACAGCCCTCCGCATTAGAGTCAGTTGCATTGACCACTAGTCCATTGCCCACCCTCCACCCTGAACAGATCAGGATTCTATATAAAGGGATATTAGCTGGGTTTAAATAGAGCTTGAATGTTTAAACAGTACTGGTCGGGATCCTGTTAAAAACGGCATCGTCCCAGAGGTGGATTTGAACCAGCAACCTCTTGGTATACGGCCAAGCACACTAGTCCACTGAGCCAAACAGGCTGTTGAGTGTTGAAGCAAAAGTGTGTGCATTGCAAATGGATTTGGAGTCCCAGGGGCGCGGCCGCTGTGCGCCCGTAGCCAATGGTGAAGATTCCAGGGGGGTGCTTAAGAGTGGGTACCCGGGTTCGGATGGAGAGCCGGGTTGTGGGTTTAGCTGGCTTCGGGCCTGGCACCTCGGTGGGGGCCCAAGGCTCCCTGGGTCCGCGTGGAGAGCCGGGCAAACCGGCTTTCTGCTGTCCACACTTAGAAGATTTTTACACTCGTACCCCGGAAGTCACGTTAGAGGCTGGCCCATGCCACCCCCTCCCCCGTGGGTTACCCGGGTCCGGGTGGAGAGCCGGGTTCCCACTTTAGCCGAGTTCTGAGTGGGCACCCCGGCAGGGTGACAAGGCTCCCAGGGGCCGCGTGGAGAGCCGGGCAAAACGCCACATTGTGTGTCTTTCACGCTTTTCATGCTTTTCCACGCTTTGAAGATTTTTCACTTGCACTCCGGAATTCATGTACTCCTTCCGTCCCCCTCCCCCTCGGCCGCACCCCCGCCAACAAGTTCGTGCTGCACATGATCTGGTGTTTTGTCATTCAGTCTGCCGACATGAAAAAGCTTACGGCACCTGGTATTCCCAGGCAGTCTCCCATCCAAGTACTGACCAGGCCCTACCCTGCTTAGCTTCCGAGATCGGACGAGATCGGGCGTGTTCAGGGTGGTATGGCCGTACGCGACAGCAGAGGAGGCCGGCACGGCTCATGTACAAAGCAGATGGCTTTGGCCAATGGCTTTCATGAAAAAGCTTACGGCACCTGGTATTCCCAGGCAGTCTCCCATCCAAGTACTGACCAGGCCCTACCCTGCTTAGCTTCCGAGATCGGACGAGATCGGGCGTGTTCAGGGTGGTATGGCCGTAAGCGACAGCTGAGAAGGCCGGCACGGCTCATGTACACAGCAGATGGCTTTGGCCAATGCCTTTCATGAAAAGGCTTACGGCACCTGGTATTCCCAGGCAGTCTCCCATCCAAGAACTGACCAGGCCCTACCCTGCTTAGCTTCCGAGATCGGACGAGTTCAGGGTGGTATGGCCGTAAGCGACAGCAGAGGTGGCCGGCACGGCTCATGTACACAGCAGATGGCTTTGGCCAATGCCTTTCATGAAAAAGCTTACGGCACCTGGTATTCCCAGGCAGTCTCCCATCCAAGTACTGACCAGGCCCTACCCTGCTTAGCTTCCGAGATCGGACGAGATCGGGCGTGTTCAGGGTGGTATGGCCGTAAGCGACAGCAGAGGTGGCCGGCACGGCTCATGTACACAGCAGATGGCTTTGGCCAATGCCTTTCATGAAAATGCTTACGGCACCTGGTATTCCCAGGCAGTCTCCCATCCAAGTACTGACCAGGCCCTACCCTGCTTAGCTTCCGAGATCGGACGAGATCGGGCGTGTTCAGGGTGGTATGGCCGTAAGCGACAGCAGAGGTGGCCGGCACGGCTCATGTACACAGCAGATGGCTTTGGCCAATGCCTTTCATGAAAAAGCTTATGGCACCTGGTATTCCCAGGCAGTCTCCCATCCAAGTACTGACCAGGCCCTACCCTGCTTAGCTTCCGAGATCGGACGAGATCGGGCGTGTTCAGGGTGGTATGGCCGTAAGCGACAGCAGAGTTGGCCGGCACGGCTCATGTACACAGCAGATGGCTTTGGCCAAAGCCTTTCATGAAAAAGCGTACGGCACCTGGTATTCCCAGGCAGTCTCCCATCCAAGTACTGACCAGGCCCTATCCTGCTTAGCTTCCGAGATCGGACGAGATCCGGCGTGTTCAGGGTGGTATGGCCGTAAGCGACAGCAGAAGTGGCCGGTACGGCTCATGTACAGTAGATGACAGTACATTTCTTTAACCATAGAAACATGGTTAAAACAATATGCGTCAGCCACATCTCTATTTATTACAAACAGGCCGTTTTTTTTTTCCATTCAACAAGGCGGAAGAAAGTGCACCGTTCCCGGCGGCACTGCAATGCCGGGTCGATGCGTGGAGTGAACGGAGCAAGCCCCTTTTTCAACTCCTGAGTCAAAAAATCCGTTTAATATTTAGTCCCCATATAGGGGACATATCAGATATTAAACTGATAAGAACAGATACTACACTTGATCTTAGCCAAAAGGCCGAGAAGCGATAACCCTCAAACTGACTGCTGTGAAGTCCGCTTCCTAGGCTAACGACATTCCCATCCGGTCTGATACCCACTTAGTCATCACCATATACCCACTTGGGCATTAGCATAACAATGACCTCTGTGACCTCTCTAAGGACCCATTGGTAGATGCTTACAGCACCGTGGAGTATGCAAGCTTGCAGATCTGCTATTTTCATAACATTTCAAAAATGACAAAAGTGGCCCATCCACATGCATGCTTGTAGGTAGCCATTTTCAACAACTTCCGTTGGTCGCAGAGGCTCGGGATTGCCACCGTTGGAAAGCTCGCACCTGAGATAGGGGGGGGGGGGGGGGGAGTGGAGGTGCATGGGCGTCGGTAGTGGGGGTGGGGTAGGCGTTGTTAAAATGTTTAAAAAGTGGAAAAACTGGGACGCTTTGGAGAAGCACAAGGGGGCGCTGCTGTGCAGCAAGCCCTCGGCCGTGCCCCGCCCACATTGGGGGCGTTGTTTTAAAATGTGGGTGTGGCCTATCAGAGCGTAGAACAACTCTGGTCTCTCTTCATGACGGATACAAAACTATATGTTGTGTTTGGCCCTACCTCTGGTAGGGGTTTATCAATTGTCTGGGGCCATTGTCACTTGCTCCGCGAGTGGGAATCGAACTCACAGCCCTCCGCATTAGAGTCAGTTGCATTGACCACTAGTCCATTGCCCGCCCTCCACCCTGAACAGATCAGGATTCTATATAAAGGGATATTAGCTGGGTTTAAATAGAGCTTGAATGTTTAAACAGTACTGGTCGGGATCCTGTTAAAAACGGCATCGTCCCAGAGGTGGATTTGAACCACCAACCTCTTGGTTTACGGCCAAGCACACTAGTCCACTGAGCCAAACAGGCTGTTGAGTGTTGAAGCAAAAGTGTGTGCATTGCAAATGGATTTGGAGTCCCAGGGGCGCGGCCGCTGTGCGCCCGTAGCCAATGGTGAAGATTCCAGGGGGGTGCTTAAGAGTGGGTACCCGGGTTCGGATGGAGAGCCGGGTTGTGGGTTTAGCTGGCTTCGGGCCTGGCACCTCGGTGGGGGCCCAAGGCTCCCTGGGTCCGCGTGGAGAGCCGGGCAAACCGGCTTTCTGCTGTCCACACTTAGAAGATTTTTACACTCGTACCCCGGAAGTCACGTTAGAGGCTGGCCCATGCCACCCCCTCCCCCGTGGGTTACCCGGGTCCGGGTGGAGAGCCGGGTTCCCACTTTAGCCGAGTTCTGAGTGGGCACCCCGGCAGGGTGACAAGGCTCCCAGGGGCCGCGTGGAGAGCCGGGCAAAACGCCACATTGTGTGTCTTTCACGCTTTTCATGCTTTTCCACGCTTTGAAGATTTTTCACTTGCACTCCGGAATTCATGTACTCCTTCCGTCCCCCTCCCCCTCGGCCGCACCCCCGCCAACAAGTTCGTGCTGCACATGATCTGGTGTTTTGTCATTCAGTCTGCCGACATGAAAAAGCTTACGGCACCTGGTATTCCCAGGCAGTCTCCCATCCAAGTACTGACCAGGCCCTACCCTGCTTAGCTTCCGAGATCGGACGAGATCGGGCGTGTTCAGGGTGGTATGGCCGTACGCGACAGCAGAGGAGGCCGGCACGGCTCATGTACACAGCAGATGGCTTTGGCCAATGGCTTTCATGAAAAAGCTTACGGCACCTGGTATTCCCAGGCAGTCTCCCATCCAAGTACTGACCAGGCCCTACCCTGCTTAGCTTCCGAGATCGGACGAGATCGGGCGTGTTCAGGGTGGTATGGCCGTAAGCGACAGCTGAGATGGCCGGCACGGCTCATGTACACAGCAGATGGCTTTGGCCAATGCCTTTCATGAAAAGGCTTACGGCACCTGGTATTCCCAGGCAGTCTCCCATCCAAGTACTGACCAGGCCCTACCCTGCTTAGCTTCCGAGATCGGACGAGTTCAGGGTGGTATGGCCGTAAGCGACAGCAGAGGTGGCCGGCACGGCTCATGTACACAGCAGATGGCTTTGGCCAATGCCTTTCATGAAAAAGCTTACGGCACCTGGTATTCCCAGGCAGTCTCCCATCCAAGTACTGACCAGGCCCTACCCTGCTTAGCTTCCGAGATCGGACGAGATCGGGCGTGTTCAGGGTGGTATGGCCGTAAGCGACAGCAGAGGTGGCCGGCACGGCTCATGTACACAGCAGATGGCTTTGGCCAATGCCTTTCATGAAAATGCTTACGGCACCTGGTATTCCCAGGCAGTCTCCCATCCAAGTACTGACCAGGCCCTACCCTGCTTAGCTTCCGAGATCGGACGAGATCGGGCGTGTTCAGGGTGGTATGGCCGTAAGCGACAGCAGAGGTGGCCGGCACGGCTCATGTACACAGCAGATGGCTTTGGCCAATGCCTTTCATGAAAAAGCTTACGGCACCTGGTATTCCCAGGCAGTCTCCCATCCAAGTACTGACCAGGCCCTACCCTGCTTAGCTTCCGAGATCGGACGAGATCGGGCGTGTTCAGGGTGGTATGGCCGTAAGCGACAGCAGAGTTGGCCGGCACGGCTCATGTACACAGCAGATGGCTTTGGCCAAAGCCTTCCATGAAAAAGCGTACGGCACCTGGTATTCCCAGGCAGTCTCCCATCCAAGTACTGACCAGGCCCTATCCTGCTTAGCTTCCGAGATCGGACGAGATCCGGCGTGTTCAGGGTGGTATGGCCGTAAGCGACAGCAGAAGTGGCCGGTACGGCTCATGTACAGTAGATGACAGTACATTTCTTTAACCATAGAAACATGGTTAAAACAATATGCGTCAGCCACATCTCTATTTATTACAAACAGGCCGTTTTGTTTTTTCCATTCAACAAGGCGGAAGAAAGTGCACCGTTCCCGGCGGCACTGCAATGCCGGGTCGATGCGTGGAGTGAACGGAGCAAGCCCCTTTTTCAACTCCTGAGTCAAAAAATCCGTTTAATATTTAGTCCCCATATAGGGGACATATCAGATATTAAACTGATAAGAACAGATACTACACTTGATCTTAGCCAAAAGGCCGAGAAGCGATAACCCTCAAACTGACTGCTGTGAAGTCCGCTTCCTAGGCTAACGACATTCCCATCCGGTCTGATACCCACTTAGTCATCACCATATACCCACTTGGGCATTAGCATAACAATGACCTCTGTGACCTCTCTAAGGACCCATTGGTAGATGCTTACAGCACCGTGGAGTATGCAAGCTTGCAGATCTGCTATTTTCATAACATTTCAAAAATGACAAAAGTGGCCCATCCACATGCATGCTTGTAGGTAGCCATTTTCAACAACTTCCGTTGGTCGCAGAGGCTCGGGATTGCCACCGTTGGAAAGCTCGCACCTGAGATAGGGGGGGGGGGGGGGGAGTGGAGGTGCATGGGCGTCGGTAGTGGGGGTGGGGTAGGCGTTGTTAAAATGTTTAAAAAGTGGAAAAACTGGGACGCTTTGGAGAAGCACAAGGGGGCGCTGCTGTGCAGCAAGCCCTCGGCCGTGCCCCGCCCACATTGGGGGCGTTGTTTTAAAATGTGGGTGTGGCCTATCAGAGCGTAGAACAACTCTGGTCTCTCTTCATGACGGATACAAAACTATATGTTGTGTTTGGCCCTACCTCTGGTAGGGGTTTATCAATTGTCTGGGGCCATTGTCACTTGCTCCGCGAGTGGGAATCGAACTCACAGCCCTCCGCATTAGAGTCAGTTGCATTGACCACTAGTCCATTGCCCACCCTCCACCCTGAACAGATCAGGATTCTATATAAAGGGATATTAGCTGGGTTTAAATAGAGCTTGAATGTTTAAACAGTACTGGTCGGGATCCTGTTAAAAACGGCATCGTCCCAGAGGTGGATTTGAACCAGCAACCTCTTGGTTTACGGCCAAGCACACTAGTCCACTGAGCCAAACAGGCTGTTGAGTGTTGAAGCAAAAGTGTGTGCATTGCAAATGGATTTGGAGTCCCAGGGGCGCGGCCGCTGTGCGCCCGTAGCCAATGGTGAAGATTCCAGGGGGGTGCTTAAGAGTGGGTACCCGGGTTCGGATGGAGAGCCGGGTTGTGGGTTTAGCTGGCTTCGGGCCTGGCACCTCGGTGGGGGCCCAAGGCTCCCTGGGTCCGCGTGGAGAGCCGGGCAAACCGGCTTTCTGCTGTCCACACTTAGAAGATTTTTACACTCGTACCCCGGAAGTCACGTTAGAGGCTGGCCCATGCCACCCCCTCCCCCGTGGGTTACCCGGGTCCGGGTGGAGAGCCGGGTTCCCACTTTAGCCGAGTTCTGAGTGGGCACCCCGGCAGGGTGACAAGGCTCCCAGGGGCCGCGTGGAGAGCCGGGCAAAACGCCACATTGTGTGTCTTTCACGCTTTTCATGCT
>NC_136806.1:65590401-65597901 GCF_951216825.1 Electrona antarctica
AGACTCTTGATCTTACCCAAAAGGCCGAGAAGCGATAACCCTCAAACTGACTGCTGTGAAGTCCGCTTCCTAGGCTAACGACATTCCCATCCGGTCTGATACCCACTTAGTCATCACCATATACCCACTTGGGCATTAGCATAACAATGACCTCTGTGACCTCTCTAAGGACCCATTGGTAGATGCTTACAGCACCGTGGAGTATGCAAGCTTGCAGATCTGCTATTTTCATAACATTTCAAAAATGACAAAAGTGGCCCATCCACATGCATGCTTGTAGGTAGCCATTTTCAACAACTTCCGTTGGTCGCAGAGGCTCGGGATTGCCACCGTTGGAAAGCTCGCACCTGAGATAGGGGGGGGGGGGGGGGGAGTGGAGGTGCATGGGCGTCGGTAGTGGGGGTGGGGTAGGCGTTGTTAAAATGTTTAAAAAGTGGAAAAACTGGGACGCTTTGGAGAAGCACAAGGGGGCGCTGCTGTGCAGCAAGCCCTCGGCCGTGCCCCGCCCACATTGGGGGCGTTGTTTTAAAATGTGGGTGTGGCCTATCAGAGCGTAGAACAACTCTGGTCTCTCTTCATGACGGATACAAAACTATATGTTGTGTTTGGCCCTACCTCTGGTAGGGGTTTATCAATTGTCTGGGGCCATTGTCACTTGCTCCGCGAGTGGGAATCGAACTCACAGCCCTCCGCATTAGAGTCAGTTGCATTGACCACTAGTCCATTGCCCGCCCTCCACCCTGAACAGATCAGGATTCTATATAAAGGGATATTAGCTGGGTTTAAATAGAGCTTGAATGTTTAAACAGTACTGGTCGGGATCCTGTTAAAAACGGCATCTTCCCAGAGGTGGATTTGAACCACCAACCTCTTGGTTTACGGCCAAGCACACTAGTCCACTGAGCCAAACAGGCTGTTGAGTGTTGAAGCAAAAGTGTGTGCATTGCAAATGGATTTGGAGTCCCAGGGGCGCGGCCGCTGTGCGCCCGTAGCCAATGGTGAAGATTCCAGGGGGGGTGCTTAAGAGTGGGTACCCGGGTTCGGATGGAGAGCCGGGTTGTGGGTTTAGCTGGCTTCGGGCCTGGCACCCCGGTGGGGGCCCAAGGCTCCCTGGGTCCGCGTGGAGAGCCGGGCAAACCGGCTTTCTGCTGTCCACACTTAGAAGATTTTTACACTCGTACCCCGGAAGTCACGTTAGAGGCTGGCCCATGCCACCCCCTCCCCCGTGGGTTACCCGGGTCCGGGTGGAGAGCCGGGTTCCCACTTTAGCCGAGTTCTGAGTGGGCACCCCGGCAGGGTGACAAGGCTCCCAGGGGCCGCGTGGAGAGCCGGGCAAAACGCCACATTGTGTGTCTTTCACGCTTTTCATGCTTTTCCACGCTTTGAAGATTTTTCACTTGCACTCCGGAATTCATGTACTCCTTCCGTCCCCCTCCCCCTCGGCCGCACCCCCGCCAACAAGTTCGTGCTGCACATGATCGGGTGTTTTGTCATTCAGTCTGCCGACATGAAAAAGCTTACGGCACCTGGTATTCCCAGGCAGTCTCCCATCCAAGTACTGACCAGGCCCTACCCTGCTTAGCTTCCGAGATCGGACGAGATCGGGCGTGTTCAGGGTGGTATGGCCGTACGCGACAGCAGAGGAGGCCGGCACGGCTCATGTACACAGCAGATGGCTTTGGCCAATGGCTTTCATGAAAAAGCTTACGGCACCTGGTATTCCCAGGCAGTCTCCCATCCAAGTACTGACCAGGCCCTACCCTGCTTAGCTTCCGAGATCGGACGAGATCGGGCGTGTTCAGGGTGGTATGGCCGTAAGCGACAGCTGAGAAGGCCGGCACGGCTCATGTACACAGCAGATGGCTTTGGCCAATGCCTTTCATGAAAAGGCTTACGGCACCTGGTATTCCCAGGCAGTCTCCCATCCAAGAACTGACCAGGCCCTACCCTGCTTAGCTTCCGAGATCGGACGAGTTCAGGGTGGTATGGCCGTAAGCGACAGCAGAGGTGGCCGGCACGGCTCATGTACACAGCAGATGGCTTTGGCCAATGCCTTTCATGAAAAAGCTTACGGCACCTGGTATTCCCAGGCAGTCTCCCATCCAAGTACTGACCAGGCCCTACCCTGCTTAGCTTCCGAGATCGGACGAGATCGGGCGTGTTCAGGGTGGTATGGCCGTAAGCGACAGCAGAGGTGGCCGGCACGGCTCATGTACACAGCAGATGGCTTTGGCCAATGCCTTTCATGAAAATGCTTACGGCACCTGGTATTCCCAGGCAGTCTCCCATCCAAGTACTGACCAGGCCCTACCCTGCTTAGCTTCCGAGATCGGACGAGATCGGGCGTGTTCAGGGTGGTATGGCCGTAAGCGACAGCAGAGGTGGCCGGCACGGCTCATGTACACAGCAGATGGCTTTGGCCAATGCCTTTCATGAAAAAGCTTACGGCACCTGGTATTCCCAGGCAGTCTCCCATCCAAGTACTGACCAGGCCCTACCCTGCTTAGCTTCCGAGATCGGACGAGATCGGGCGTGTTCAGGGTGGTATGGCCGTAAGCGACAGCAGAGTTGGCCGGCACGGCTCATGTACACAGCAGATGGCTTTGGCCAAAGCCTTCCATGAAAAAGCGTACGGCACCTGGTATTCCCAGGCAGTCTCCCATCCAAGTACTGACCAGGCCCTATCCTGCTTAGCTTCCGAGATCGGACGAGATCCGGCGTGTTCAGGGTGGTATGGCCGTAAGCGACAGCAGAAGTGGCCGGTACGGCTCATGTACAGTAGATGACAGTACATTTCTTTAACCATAGAAACATGGTTAAAACAATATGCGTCAGCCACATCTCTATTTATTACAAACAGGCCGTTTTTTTTTTTCCATTCAACAAGGCGGAAGAAAGTGCACCGTTCCCGGCGGCACTGCAATGCCGGGTCGATGCGTGGAGTGAACGGAGCAAGCCCCTTTTTCAACTCCTGAGTCAAAAAATCCGTTTAATATTTAGTCCCCATATAGGGGACATATCAGATATTAAACTGATAAGAACGAGATCGGGTGTGTTCAGGGTGGTATGGCCGTACGCGACAGCAGAGGAGGCCGGCACGGCTCATGTACACAGCAGATGGCTTTGGCCAATGGCTTTCATGAAAAAGCTTACGGCACCTGGTATTCCCAGGCAGTCTCCCATCCAAGTACTGACCAGGCCCTACCCTGCTTAGCTTCCGAGATCGGACGAGATCGGGCGTGTTCAGGGTGGTATGGCCGTAAGCGACAGCTGAGAAGGCCGGCACGGCTCATGTACACAGCAGATGGCTTTGGCCAATGCCTTTCATGAAAAGGCTTACGGCACCTGGTATTCCCAGGCAGTCTCCCATCCAAGAACTGACCAGGCCCTACCCTGCTTAGCTTCCGAGATCGGACGAGTTCAGGGTGGTATGGCCGTAAGCGACAGCAGAGGTGGCCGGCACGGCTCATGTACACAGCAGATGGCTTTGGCCAATGCCTTTCATGAAAAAGCTTACGGCACCTCCCTCCGTACCTGCGACCAGAGCACTCTGTGCTCCAGGCCGATGGCCGGGTCCAAGGCTACAGGATGAGCCCGCAGCCACCTTGCCGCGTGTTGGTAATGCCCCGGCAGTTGCTCCACCCGGGGGGTCTGGTTGTCCCAGACCATCAGGCGCCTTGCCGAGTTCGTGAAGTACAGTCGTAGGAAGTAGCCTGATGGATGAACCACCGGAGCGGCCAGTTCCCTAAGTAAAAATGAAACAAAAATGCAGTCCAGTTTCAGCGGGAGGTGTGGCACATCTCTCCCGCCCGTCTCGATATCTGCCAGCATCCGGGCCCTCGCCACGTACTCGTACCGACCTCCCCAAAGGAAGTCGAATACGGTCCGGACGAGGGACCTTCGCATACTGGCCGGCAACGGGTAAACGTACGCCAAGTACAGGAGAGACGGCAATATGTCTACCTTCAGAACTAGGACCTTTCCAATCAAGGTCAGAGTCCTAGTCTTCCAGAGACCTAGCTTCCTCTGGACTGCCAGCAGACGCCTGGTCCAGTTGGCCGTGGCGTTCTGGGCTGCCTCAAAATCGACCCCCAAGATCCTCAGGGGCCCTTCGCAGAGCGACAGCCCCCCTGGTACCTCCGTCCTACTTCTCCACCGCCCAAAGAACTTGACCGAGGACTTGGCGAGATTGAGATCTGCGCCAGACGCCCGGCCAAATTCCTGGAAAATCTCCAAAGAACGGGTTAGGCTAGCGTCGTTGTCCAATAGCAGGGTGGTATCATCTGCGTACTGAGACAACTTCACCCTCAGGCCTCCGCTACCTGGTACCAGGAATCCCGTCACACCCGCGTCAGCCCTAATGGCTTCCGCTAGGGGCTCCATATAAAGGACGTAGAGAAGGGGTGACAGCGGACACCCCTGTCTCACCCCCGAGTGCAACCTGAAGAACTCTCCGAGGTTACCGTTAACAGAAACTGTGCTCCCCGCTGCTGCGTACAAAGTACGCAGCCACCCAACAAAAACCCTACCAAACCCTAGCCTATCCAAAACGCGAAAAAGAAAACCCAAGTGAACCCTATCAAACGCCTTTGCCTGGTCGAGACCAACCACCATTAGTGGCAGGTGCCTGTCTTCCGCCCATGCGATGGCGTCCCTGATGAGGAGGAGATTCCACCTCAAGGAACGCCCCGCCACTCCGCACGTCTGATCCTCGTGGACGACGTAGGGGAGTGCTGTGCCTAGTCGGTCAGCAAGGACCTTTGCTAGTAGTTTATAATCAACACACAGCATGGTCAATGGTCTCCAGTTCTTTAAGTCGGAGGCGTCTCCCTTCTTAAAAAGAAGGGAAATCACCCCCTTGGCCAAAAACCCTCCCAATACTCCAGTGCGGAGCACTTCGGATAACACCTCCAGAACCACCGGACCAAGTATGCCCCAAAACTTGAGGTAGAACTCGGCCGGTAGCCCGTCAATGCCAGGCACCTTCCGCCTTCCCATTCTACGGAGGGCACTCTCGAGCTCTTCGAGTGTGAGCGGTTCCTCCATAGCTTGCGCTATGTCAAGTGGCACCCGCCGGGTTAGGAGATCCAACATCACCTCCCCTCCCCCTACATCTACATCTCTCTCCACGAAAAAGGACTGGTAATGGAGAGTGGCGGCACGCACCATCTCATCCACCCCAGTCACAACTCTACCCTGCTCATCTATGATCCCCGTGTGTACATGTTTGACCTTTCCAGCCCGTACAGAGCTAAAAAAGGCTGCGGAGCACGTCTCGTCCTTCTCCATGAAGTCGTGCCGCGTGCGCATCAAGTACCCACGAGCCCTACGTTCATAGACATCCCTAAGCCTCGCTTTGAGGGAGTCACAAGCTTGCTGATCTACAGCGCCGCTCTCGTTACCGACAGCGTACTCGAGCTCGAGAAGCCGTTGGAGACGAGACACCTCCCTCCTCGCCTCCCGCGCCTTCCTTCTACCGTACCTAACTGCAAAATCTCTGATCCGCTCCTTGGCTACCTCCCACCACTCCATCACACCCGAACAAAGCGACCTGATCCCCTCCAGGCCCCGGAAGAAGTCAACAAAGGTGGCTACAAACTCATCCTGTTCCAGGACACTGGAGTTCAACCTCCAATATCCCGGACCAAAGACTGGGCCACCAGCCTGGACACGGAAAAGTACTCCGTCGTGGTCGGAGAAAAAGGTCGGGACGACCCTTCCCGACAACAGGCCCAGGGACTCCGATACCAGCACGTAGTCCAGTCTCCTGGACACCCCCTGTGAGTTGCGCCATGTGGGACCGTCCAGTCGCGGCATTACTTCCCTCCCCCCATCTACCAACTTGAACACCCTCATCAAAGTCTCCAACTTTTTGACACTTGTGTCCCCCCCACCCCCCAGTTCACAATTAAAATCCCCTCCCACAATTACTACTCTATTCGTTACACAAAAAGGCAACATCTCCTCAAACATTTCCCCCCTCTCAGCCACCCTTTGCGGACCATACACTACCACCACCCTCATCTTACACCCCCGATATTCTATATCTGCCCCTACTACCCTCCCCTGCCGCACTACAAACACCTCTTCCACCCTCACCTCCTTACTCCCAAACAGTATCCCCACCCCTGATGAGTGAACCCCTCCCACACTCCATACCGACTCCCCCCACACCCATTCCCTACTAAATCTAAGCACATCCCCACGATCCCTCAGGTGCACCTCTTGCAAAAAACAAATTGTAGGTCCCTGAGCTCTCATAAAATCAAAAACTGCCCTTCTCTTGACATTGTCCCTCAGACCTCTCACATTGAATGACCCCACACTCAGAGACCCATCCATTTTATATTATAGGAAAACATAACCGACACACAACAAAAAAAACCATCAGGGGCTGGCTTCAGAGTCGTCCGACCAATCTGGGACTACTCGCGAAATCAACCTCAATCCATCACTTAGGTCCGACTCGGACAGCGTAAGGCCCTTCCCATGTCCACCCTCTTCTTCACTCTGCTCCGAGCTTTCCCCCCCCCCCGCTTCCTTGCTGTCCCCTGTGGCTGTCTCAGGCTTCCCAAGTGACCCTGGTGCGAAAAGCTTTGTCATATCTTCTTTCTTTTTCTGTGTCTGTTCGTAACTCGACACGTCGCTGTTCTCCCCCAACACCTGCCCCCTTTCATCCCCACCCTCCTCCCTCACCTTCTCTCCTCCCCCCTCTCTCCTGTCTTGACCTTCCCCCCCGACCGCCTCTTCCTCCGCCTCCGCTGTTGAAAACACCACCTCCCCCCTCTCCATTCTGGCCTTCTTCCCCTCTCTGCCCTCAACGCTTCTGGTTTTCCTACTCTTCTTCTTCCTAACATTTCCCCCTGACCCCCCCTCGGCAGCCCCCTCTGCCCCACCCTCTCCGATCTGGTCTGCACATTCCACGTAAACTTCCCCCTCTCCGCCACTCCCGACCCCGCCTCCCCCCATACTGTCCATCTGCTGCTCCTCCCCCGTAGCGCCTCCGCCAGGTTCCTCCTCTGTCGCCGGCTCCGGTCCAGCGTCCGGTCCACTCTCCAGGTTCAGTGCAAGCACCGCTTCCGGTTCCCGCTCTGCACTGTCCTCTCGCCCTCCGCTGTCGCTGGCTCCGACCGCACGGGCATACGCCCTGTCCGGGCAAGTCCTGTCCTCATGGTCCTTACTCCCACATACTCCGCAGGCCCTCGGGAATGGGCACCTGTAGGACTCGTGCCCGTAGGCCGTGCAGTGGCGACACCACACAAATCCGCATGCGCCCTCCTTGTGGCCATGTTTTTTGCACCTCCTACAATAAGGCGGTTGCCTGTTATAAAATAGGAACCCCTTGTCTCCGGCGATGCTGAATTGGGCCGGAGGGTGCGCCATCCCCTCAAACCCACCTTGGTCGTCCCGCAGCAGCACCTGGAACTGGGTCTTGCCTGTCCAGAAGCCCAACCCATCGGTGATTTTTCTGTTTCCAGCCAACACTTCCCCATACACAGA
>NC_136806.1:65602901-65610401 GCF_951216825.1 Electrona antarctica
TGTTTTGTCATTCAGTCTGCCGACATGAAAAAGCTTACGGCACCTGGTATTCCCAGGCAGTCTCCCATCCAAGTAATGACCAGGCCCTACCCTGCTTAGCTTCCGAGATCGGACGAGATCGGGCGTGTTCAGGGTGGTATGGCCGTACGCGACAGCAGAGGAGGCCGGCACGGCTCATGTACACAGCAGATGGCTTTGGCCAATGGCTTTCATGAAAAAGCTTACGGCACCTGGTATTCCCAGGCAGTCTCCCATCCAAGTACTGACCAGGCCCTACCCTGCTTAGCTTCCGAGATCGGACGAGATCGGGCGTGTTTTTTTTTTTTTTTTTATTATCTTTTTATTATAAAAATATTCAAAATAAAACATTTTTTACATCTTCCAACATGATTGTAACATTACATTGCTCACACATAGTTTGTTACATCACTTTTCCTCAAACAAAAAATTAAACATTTAGACAATCCATCAAAGCATTCCCATTTTTCCATTAGAAGTTGAAATCCAGTTTATCACTCCCATTTCTTGAGATAAGCCCACTCCCTTTCACAAAATATTTATCAAAGGAAACTCTATCCATATGTTTGTACACCAAAAGAATACTTTTCCTCATAATTGATTCAAAATAAGCCCAGACCTTCAACTTTTTCCCCTCAAAATGAGCCATGTTCCTCCTAAGCCAAACTGCTAACCTGCCATGGCTCATAGCATAATTCAGCAGATTCACATTGTACACTTTGCTTTTTTTACATGTTCCGAAAAGTAACAACATTTCCCAATCCTGTGAATCCACTAATTCACTTTTCCAATGTTTTTGTACAAACCTTTTAAGTCTCATTTGAAACACTTTCAGCTCTTTACATTCCACAAACATATGCATTAAACTTTCTGGTTCTAAACAGCAAACATCACATTCTCTTTTTATATTCCTGTTAATCTGATGCAAAACCACATTGTTGTAGATCCTGTTATGCCTCAATTTAAAGTCTAGATCTTCACATTCAATACTGTTATACTTCACGTTCAGGTTCTGCCATATTACTTTCACATCTATACCTGGAATCAGTTTAGGCCATACATTTTCAGAAGCAGGGGCTTTGATTTCTTTTTCTAGAAAAGTTCTATAAATCGTTTTAGCTACAACCATTGCTAAACCTCTCTTGTGTTCACCTTCTCCAAAATCCAGAGCAGGGAATGTAACCAGCATTTTGCCAATACTCTTACTCCGTATCATTTCACTCCAGCATTCTGGTAAGCTGCCTTTAATTCTGTCATATATGCTAATCACAGTTCTTGGCCTGATTTCATCGTTCCATTCCAACAGGCAGTCAACTATTCCTTGATCAGGTAGGAACCCTGGTACATATTCATAAGCCACATCTTTCACCTGTCTTATCCCTGCACCCATAAAAGTCTTCTCATACAAAGTTCTACCATCACACTTGATTTTGTGGTTTAGAAACAAAGGTTGATGCATAATAACATCTATGGTTTTACATTCATAATTCACATGAGGCAGAAATTCACCCCAGGCACTGAATACTTCCTTGTAGAAGTCGGGCACACGTTCATACATTGTTTTTTTCAAAGACATAAGCAAACCATTCTCCCCACATCCGCTACTCTGATTTACATATTCTCTGAAGAAGTGTTTCCATCCATAGTCCACTTCCCCATACAAGTACTTTTTCACAGTTTTTACTCGAATAGCTTTCCTTTTAATATTCAGATCGACCAATTTTAACCCACCTTCCTCACAATTACCTATCAAAGTCTTGCTGGATATTCGAACTCCTCTACCGCTCCATAGAAAATCAGTTATAATACAGTTTATCTCATTTAAAACCCAATCAGGGAGATCAATGGCTCCCAAAATATAATTACATTTTGACAAAATTAGAGCATTTATAACCACCACCTTCCCCTTCAGTTTCAAGAACCTTTGTTTCCAGAAATTCATCACCTGTTTTATTTTATTTAACACCCCAGTCCATGTGAGGTCCCTTGCTTCTTTCTCTTTCACACCCAGATTTACACCTAGTATTTTAATATAGTCCTTTGCTACTCTGAAGGGGATATCACAACCCCGTGTTTCTACTTTCCCAACATACATTATTTCTGATTTATCTATATTGATCTTTGCCCCTGATGCCTTCCCATAAACATCAAGGTGACCCATAATTCTTTTGATACTGTCCATATTTCTGACTGTAAATGATGTGTCATCCGCATATTGTTGGATTACACTTTGACCATTCCCTGGAATTTCCACACATTTAATCCCTATATCACTTTTTATCAGGGTTGCTAAGGGTTCTGTGGAAACACTATACAAAATGGCCGACAGGGGGCAGCCTTGTCTCACTGACCTTTCCAAAGGAAAAGTGTCAGTCAGCACTCCATTACACTTTACACAGCTCTTGGCATTACTATACAGCAGCTGAATCCATTTAATGAGCCTAGGCCCAAAACCATATCTCTCCATTGTTTTGAAAAGGAAGTTATGCTGAACTCTATCAAAAGCTTTATTCAAGTCTATATTTAAGACAATACCACCTTCTCCATCATTATTCATGTGGTGAATCACATCTCGCATGGTGCATATTATGTCTGCTATATCTCTACCTGGCACACTGTATGCCTGTGTAGAAGATATAATGCTACCCATAATCTTTTTAATTCTATTTGCCAAAATCTTTGCAATAATTTTGTAGTCATTATTCAAGACACTGATTGGTCTGTAGTTCTCTAATTTCAGTTTACTTCCCTTGTTCTTATACAAAATTGTGATTACACCAGTCGACATGGATTGTGACACATGCTGTTCTCCCTCCATATGCCTGTAAACCCTTAAAAGTATAGGTGCCAGCACATCTGAGAAAGCTTTATAAAATTCCCCTGTTAGCCCATCTAAGCCTGGGCTCTTGTTAGGCTGAATACAATGTATAGCCTCTTTAACCTCATCAATCAAAATATCCTCGTCACATAGCTGTTTCTCAGATTCACTCATTTTGACAGTCACCTTGTTCAGTACATCCTCAACACAATAGTTGTCATCTTCACTTTTCCGGAATAAGTCCCTGTAAAAAGATTCCACCGTTTCTAGAACACTTACAAAGTCATTGACCTTTTCACCATTTTTATTTTCTAATTCGTGAATATAATTCCTCTTTTGCTTAGTTTTTTCAAGCCCTAGGAAGAAGGAGGTACATTTTTCACCCTCTACAGCATACTGTGCCCTGCTCCTCACAATTGCCCCCATACACTTGTTATTCTCATATTTATCTAACTCAGCTTTGATTTTCAAGTAGTTTTCAACATTGTAATTCACATTATTACCAGCATTTTCAATTTCCGTTGACAGCTTTTCTCTCAGTTCATTTTCCTCTTGTTTCTTTCTGAAATGACTTTGTTTTGCATATCTTATGCTTACAGTCTTAATCTTCTTTTTCAGAGCCTCCCACCATGCACTAGCATTGCTATGCATCATTGGATTATCCATCTCCAATGTAATACATTTTTGAATCACTTCCCTATAGATTTCCTCACTCAGTAAGCTTGAATTTAGACACCATATACCTCCACCTCTCTCTTGTTCATCTTTCAGGGTAATCTTAAAGGATAGCATGGCATGGTCACTCAGGCTGGTAAACTTGTACTGTATTTGTTTTATATACTTGGCTATATCCCTCTTAACAACACATAAGTCAATTCTGCTCTGTTTAAGTTCTCCCATCACCACTTGCCTTCTGGAGAACCCTCTTTTGTTGGGATTGTCCTCTCTCCATTTGTCTAATAGGTCATTTTCCTCCATCATCTTTAGAAAAACATTCCTGGATGAATCATATTTATATTTAGCATTTCTCACAGCATCCATTCTACAACATTTCAAATTAAAGTCCCCAACCAAAATGCAATTCCCCACACTTAGGGGCTTTAACTGTCCAAAAAGATCCTTTCGTTCCAGCTCTACATTAGGAGCATATACATTTATTAATTTGAATATTGTGTTCTGGTATTCAAATTCAACCACCAGAACCCTCCCCTTGTTGTCAGACATGATTTGCGTTACATTATCCACCACCCCCTTTTTGATCAGGATAGCAACACCGCAGGACTTCTCACTATAATTGTTGACATATATAAGATCTCTCCACTTTGTTTTTACATTGTCCATTATAGCATCCGTCCAGCATGTTTCTTGCAGGCAGATTATGTCAGAGTTACATGAAAAGAGGACTTGTTCTAACTTCAGTAAGTTCCTCAGACCATTTGCATTAAAGGATGTTATGGAAATCATAAGTAGTATGTAAGAAAAGAACATAAACATGACCCGTTACCTATTTTCTGGCACTTTTCTCATGGGCTCTTCTCCTTTCTTCCATGGCCTTTCTCTTTAGACTATTCCTGGCCTCTGGACTCATGTCCATGTCATCATCTGAGAGCACTGTGTCTGCCTCAGGGGCTTTGGGTGGCACCTGCTGCTTCTCTTGGGCCAGTTCTCTTTTCCTCATCTCCTCGCCCGCTCCAGGTGCAGGACTAGGGGATATCCCCCCCCTTGTCCTAACTCCACCCCGGGCTCTGCCCCCATCCGTTTTAGGGCTCCCGAAAACAAGGCCACTTCTGGGGCTCTCCACACCAGTGGACCCGTCCATGGAGGTACTCACATGGTCACTGGGGGGCGGGGCAGGACCTGCAGAGGGACCCACACCACCCACCCTCTCAATCTTTCCCTCCACAGACAGATCCATCTCCTCCACGACACCATCCATGCTGCTCCCGATGTCAGCAGCATCCCCAGACGCGCGGTGGGCCACAGTGCATCCCTGGCTCGCAAGCGGCTCCTCTCCTTCTCTCGGGGGCGCATGCTGGTGGCCACCTCCACTCTCCACCTCCTCCCTCTCCACTGATGACGTCTCCTCCACTACTTGTCTCTCAGCTGGTGGCACCTCCTCTCTCTCTGCCAAAGGCGTCTCGTCGACCACCTCCGTCTCAGTCGGCGGTGCCGCTTCTGTTATGTCCTCCTCTTCCTCCTCTTCCTCCACCTCCTCCTCCTGCCCTTTATCCTCAGGCTCCGAAAAAAACTCTTCACTCTCCTCTCTGGTGGTGCCACATTGTCTCGCGTAATGTCCTTGCTGACGGCATTTGAAGCATACAAATTCCGGGCAATCAATCATGATGTGCCCAGGCCGAATACACAGCCTACAGACTTTCACCTGCCTGTCATGGATCACTCTGAAGTATTCCGCCCCCTGCAGGGTCTCAAATTTCGTGGAATAAGGCAGAGATATAACCTCTTTTGGGAACCTCACTTTGACAAAGCGGGTGCCCTCTGCAATATCAGTTCCTGGCCACACTCTCCTCTTAATGGGGGAGACAGCAATCACCCCCCATATCATCAGCTTTGTCAGAATTTCATTGTCTGTGATGTAAGCTGGCAGGGCCATGAATGACACCACCAGCTCATTTTTGCTCAGTTCTTTTGAAACAACAATGTTATCCCCAATCTTCAATCCATCCATCAGCTTTTCCTTACCATTTTCATCTTGCATCGTTAGTTCATATTTCTTTGGCGTCTTGAATCTGCATGCAAGCACCGTTCCACACTCCTCCTTCACCTTCTTCAACAACTGCATCATAGTAACTCTTTCTTCTCCCAATATCTCCGCCTCAACAGTCAGCTCTTTTTCATAAGTCCGGCATGGTTGGTCATTGTTTTCATGTCGATCCTCATTGTTCAGTGCCATTTTATCCGTCAAAATAAAACTAAAGCCAAAAAACTTTCCCCCAGACAGCCAAGGCTGTTGGGGGAATACAAAAACAAAGAAGAAAACCAAGAAGAAACTACAAAAAAAGGGTCACAAAACCTAGGAAATGCTCTTCAAACTTTTCTCTGACTCTCTGTCTCTCCCAGCTGCGTGCGATCAGTCAGTGATTCAGGGTGGTATGGCCGTAAGCGACAGCTGAGAAGGCCGGCACGGCTCATGTACACAGCAGATGGCTTTGGCCAATGCCTTTCATGAAAAGGCTTACGGCACCTGGTATTCCCAGGCAGTCTCCCATCCAAGAACTGACCAGGCCCTACCCTGCTTAGCTTCCGAGATCGGACGAGTTCAGGGTGGTATGGCCGTAAGCGACAGCAGAGGTGGCCGGCACGGCTCATGTACACAGCAGATGGCTTTGGCCAATGCCTTTCATGAAAAAGCTTACGGCACCTGGTATTCCCAGGCAGTCTCCCATCCAAGTACTGACCAGGCCCTACCCTGCTTAGCTTCCGAGATCGGACGAGATCGGGCGTGTTCAGGGTGGTATGGCCGTAAGCGACAGCAGAGGTGGCCGGCACGGCTCATGTACACAGCAGATGGCTTTGGCCAATGCCTTTCATGAAAATGCTTACGGCACCTGGTATTCCCAGGCAGTCTCCCATCCAAGTACTGACCAGGCCCTACCCTGCTTAGCTTCCGAGATCGGACGAGATCGGGCGTGTTCAGGGTGGTATGGCCGTAAGCGACAGCAGAGGTGGCCGGCACGGCTCATGTACACAGCAGATGGCTTTGGCCAATGCCTTTCATGAAAAAGCTTACGGCACCTGGTATTCCCAGGCAGTCTCCCATCCAAGTACTGACCAGGCCCTACCCTGCTTAGCTTCCGAGATCGGACGAGATCGGGCGTGTTCAGGGTGGTATGGCCGTAAGCGACAGCAGAGTTGGCCGGCACGGCTCATGTACACAGCAGATGGCTTTGGCCAAAGCCTTTCATGAAAAAGCGTACGGCACCTGGTATTCCCAGGCAGTCTCCCATCCAAGTACTGACCAGGCCCTATCCTGCTTAGCTTCCGAGATCGGACGAGATCCGGCGTGTTCAGGGTGGTATGGCCGTAAGCGACAGCAGAAGTGGCCGGTACGGCTCATGTACAGTAGATGACAGTACATTTCTTTAACCATAGAAACATGGTTAAAACAATATGCGTCAGCCACATCTCTATTTATTACAAACAGGCCGTTTTTTTTTTCCATTCAACAAGGCGGAAGAAAGTGCACCGTTCCCGGCGGCACTGCAATGCCGGGTCGATGCGTGGAGTGAACGGAGCAAGCCCCTTTTTCAACTCCTGAGTCAAAAAATCCGTTTAATATTTAGTCCCCATATAGGGGACATATCAGATATTAAACTGATAAGAACAGATACTACACTTGATCTTAGCCAAAAGGCCGAGAAGCGATAACCCTCAAACTGACTGCTGTGAAGTCCGCTTCCTAGGCTAACGACATTCCCATCCGGTCTGATACCCACTTAGTCATCACCATATACCCACTTGGGCATTAGCATAACAATGACCTCTGTGACCTCTCTAAGGACCCATTGGTAGATGCTTACAGCACCGTGGAGTATGCAAGCTTGCAGATCTGCTATTTTCATAACATTTCAAAAATGACAAAAGTGGCCCATCCACATGCATGCTTGTAGGTAGCCATTTTCAACAACTTCCGTTGGTCGCAGAGG
>NC_136806.1:65615401-65630401 GCF_951216825.1 Electrona antarctica
GTAGATAGGTAGGTTCTATCGATCGATCTATCTATATCAGTCTGGACATCCATGAGTCTCACGGTTGAGGTTACCTGGGGAGGGTACTGTGGGAGTGCGCATTGGTCTGTAGATAGGTAGGTTCTATCGATCGATCTATCTATATCAGTCTGGACATCCATGAGTCTCACGGTTGAGGTTACCTGGGGAGGGTACTGTGGGAGTGCGCATTGGTCTGTATCGTTCCAATTTTACTTCCTATGATCCCAATCTTCACTGTATCGTTCCAATTTCAGTTCCTATTGGTCTGATCCCATTCTTCTCTGTATCGTTCCAATTTTATTATAGATAGATAGATAGATAGATAGGTTCTATCGGTCGATCTATCTATATCAGTCTGGACATCCATGAGTCTCACGGTTGAGGTTACCTGGGGAGGGTACTGTGGGAGTGCGCATTGGTCTGTAGATAGGTAGGTTCTATCGATCGATCTATCTATATCAGTCTGGACATCCATGAGTCTCACGGTTGAGGTTACCTGGGGAGGGTACTGTGGGAGTGCGCATTGGTCTGTAGATAGGTAGGTTCTATCGATCGATCTATCTATATCAGTCTGGACATCCATGAGTCTCACGGTTGAGGTTACCTGGGGAGGGTACTGTGGGAGTGCGCATTGGTCTGTAGATAGGTAGGTTCTATCGATCGATCTATCTATATCAGTCTGGACATCCATGAGTCTCACGGTTGAGGTTACCTGGGGAGGGTACTGTGGGAGTGCGCATTGGTCTGTATCGTTCCAATTTTACTTCCTATGATCCCAATCTTCACTGTATCGTTCCAATTTCAGTTCCTATTGGTCTGATCCCATTCTTCTCTGTATCGTTCCAATTTTATTATAGATAGATAGATAGATAGATAGATAGATATTTAGATAGATAGATAGATAGATAGATAGATAGATAGATAGATAGATAGATAGATAGGTTCTATCGGTCGATCTATCTATATCAGTCTGGACATCCATGAGTCTCACGGTTGAGGTTACCTGGGGAGGGTACTGTGGGAGTGCGCATTGGTCTGTAGATAGGTAGGTTCTATCGATCGATCTATCTATATCAGTCTGGACATCCATGAGTCTCACGGTTGAGGTTACCTGGGGAGGGTACTGTGGGAGTGCGCATTGGTCTGTAGATAGGTAGGTTCTATCGATCGATCTATCTATATCAGTCTGGATATCCATGAGTCTCACGGTTGAGGTTACCTGGGGAGGGTACTGTGGGAGTGCGCATTGGTCTGTATCGTTCCAATTTTACTTCCTATGATCCCAATCTTCACTGTATCGTTCCAATTTCAGTTCCTATTGGTCTGATCCCATTCTTCTCTGTATCGTTCCAATTTTATTATAGATATATAGATAGATAGATAGATAGATAGATAGATAGATAGGTTCTATCGGTCGATCTATCTATATCAGTCTGGACATCCATGAGTCTCACGGTTGAGGTTACCTGGGGAGGGTACTGTGGGAGTGCGCATTGGTCTGTAGATAGGTAGGTTCTATCGATCGATCTATCTATATCAGTCTGGACATCCATGAGTCTCACGGTTGAGGTTACCTGGGGAGGGTACTGTGGGAGTGCGCATTGGTCTGTAGATAGGTAGGTTCTATCGATCGATCTATCTATATCAGTCTGGACATCCATGAGTCTCACGGTTGAGGTTACCTGGGGAGGGTACTGTGGGAGTGCGCATTGGTCTGTATCGTTCCAATTTTACTTCCTATGATCCCAATCTTCACTGCATCGTTCCAATTTCAGTTCCTATTGGTCTGATCCCATTCTTCTCTGTATCGTTCCAATTTTATTATAGATAGATAGATAGATAGATAGATAGATAGATAGATAGATAGATAGATAGATAGATAGATAGATAGATAGATAGATAGATAGATAGATAGATAGATAGGTTCTATCGGTCGATCTATCTATATCAGTCTGGACATCCATGAGTCTCACGGTTGAGGTTACCTGGGGAGGGTACTGTGGGAGTGCGCATTGGTCTGTAGATAGGTAGGTTCTATCGATCGATCTATCTATATCAGTCTGGACATCCATGAGTCTCACGGTTGAGGTTACCTGGGGAGGGTACTGTGGGAGTGCGCATTGGTCTGTAGATAGGTAGGTTCTATCGATCGATCTATCTATATCAGTCTGGATATCCATGAGTCTCACGGTTGAGGTTACCTGGGGAGGGTACTGTGGGAGTGCGCATTGGTCTGTATCGTTCCAATTTTACTTCCTATGATCCCAATCTTCACTGTATCGTTCCAATTTCAGTTCCTATTGGTCTGATCCCATTCTTCTCTGTATCGTTCCAATTTTATTATAGATAGATAGATAGATAGATAGATAGATAGATAGATAGATAGGTTCTATCGGTCGATCTATCTATATCAGTCTGGACATCCATGAGTCTCACGGTTGAGGTTACCTGGGGAGGGTACTGTGGGAGTGCGCATTGGTCTGTAGATAGGTAGGTTCTATCGACCGAGCTATCTATATCAGTCTGGACATCCATGAGTCTCACGGTTGAGGTTACCTGGGGAGGGTACTGTGGGAGTGCGCATTGGTCTGTAGATAGGTAGGTTCTATCGATCGATCTATCTATATCAGTCTGGACATCCATGAGTCTCACGGTTGAGGTTACCTGGGGAGGGTACTGTGGGAGTGCGCATTGGTCTGTAGATAGGTAGGTTCTATCGATCGATCTATCTATATCAGTCTGGACATCCATGAGTCTCACGGTTGAGGTTACCTGGGGAGGGTACTGTGGGAGTGCGCATTGGTCTGTAGATAGGTAGGTTCTATCGATCGATCTATCTATATCAGTCTGGACATCCATGAGTCTCACGGTTGAGGTTACCTGGGGAGGGTACTGTGGGAGTGCGCATTGGTCTGTATCGTTCCAATTTTACTTCCTATGATCCCAATCTTCACTGTATCGTTCCAATTTCAGTTCCTATTGGTCTGATCCCATTCTTCTCTGTATCGTTCCAATTTTATTATAGATAGATAGATAGATAGATAGGTTCTATCGGTCGATCTATCTATATCAGTCTGGACATCCATGAGTCTCACGGTTGAGGTTACCTGGGGAGGGTACTGTGGGAGTGCGCATTGGTCTGTAGATAGGTAGGTTCTATCGATCGATCTATCTATATCAGTCTGGACATCCATGAGTCTCACGGTTGAGGTTACCTGGGGAGGGTACTGTGGGAGTGCGCATTGGTCTGTAGATAGGTAGGTTCTATCGATCGATCTATCTATATCAGTCTGGACATCCATGAGTCTCACGGTTGAGGTTACCTGGGGAGGGTACTGTGGGAGTGCGCATTGGTCTGTAGATAGGTAGGTTCTATCGATCGATCTATCTATATCAGTCTGGACATCCATGAGTCTCACGGTTGAGGTTACCTGGGGAGGGTACTGTGGGAGTGCGCATTGGTCTGTATCGTTCCAATTTTACTTCCTATGATCCCAATCTTCACTGTATCGTTCCAATTTCAGTTCCTATTGGTCTGATCCCATTCTTCTCTGTATCGTTCCAATTTTATTATAGATAGATAGATAGATAGATAGATAGATATTTAGATAGATAGATAGATAGATAGATAGATAGATAGATAGATAGATAGGTTCTATCGGTCGATCTATCTATATCAGTCTGGACATCCATGAGTCTCACGGTTGAGGTTACCTGGGGAGGGTACTGTGGGAGTGCGCATTGGTCTGTAGATAGGTAGGTTCTATCGATCGATCTATCTATATCAGTCTGGACATCCATGAGTCTCACGGTTGAGGTTACCTGGGGAGGGTACTGTGGGAGTGCGCATTGGTCTGTAGATAGGTAGGTTCTATCGATCGATCTATCTATATCAGTCTGGATATCCATGAGTCTCACGGTTGAGGTTACCTGGGGAGGGTACTGTGGGAGTGCGCATTGGTCTGTATCGTTCCAATTTTACTTCCTATGATCCCAATCTTCACTGTATCGTTCCAATTTCAGTTCCTATTGGTCTGATCCCATTCTTCTCTGTATCGTTCCAATTTTATTATAGATATATAGATAGATAGATAGATAGATAGATAGATAGATAGGTTCTATCGGTCGATCTATCTATATCAGTCTGGACATCCATGAGTCTCACGGTTGAGGTTACCTGGGGAGGGTACTGTGGGAGTGCGCATTGGTCTGTAGATAGGTAGGTTCTATCGATCGATCTATCTATATCAGTCTGGACATCCATGAGTCTCACGGTTGAGGTTACCTGGGGAGGGTACTGTGGGAGTGCGCATTGGTCTGTAGATAGGTAGGTTCTATCGATCGATCTATCTATATCAGTCTGGACATCCATGAGTCTCACGGTTGAGGTTACCTGGGGAGGGTACTGTGGGAGTGCGCATTGGTCTGTATCGTTCCAATTTTACTTCCTATGATCCCAATCTTCACTGTATCGTTCCAATTTCAGTTCCTATTGGTCTGATCCCATTCTTCTCTGTATCGTTCCAATTTTATTATAGATAGATAGATAGATAGATAGATAGATAGGATCTATCGGTCGATCTATCTATATCAGTCTGGACATCCATGAGTCTCACGGTTGAGGTTACCTGGGGAGGGTACTGTGGGAGTGCGCATTGGTCTGTAGATAGGTAGGTTCTATCGATCGATCTATCTATATCAGTCTGGACATCCATGAGTCTCACGGTTGAGGTTACCTGGGGAGGGTACTGTGGGAGTGCGCATTGGTCTGTAGATAGGTAGGTTCTATCGATCGATCTATCTATATCAGTCTGGACATCCATGAGTCTCACGGTTGAGGTTACCTGGGGAGGGTACTGTGGGAGTGCGCATTGGTCTGTAGATAGGTAGGTTCTATCGATCGATCTATCTATATCAGTCTGGACATCCATGAGTCTCACGGTTGAGGTTACCTGGGGAGGGTACTGTGGGAGTGCGCATTGGTCTGTATCGTTCCAATTTTACTTCCTATGATCCCAATCTTCACTGTATCGTTCCAATTTCAGTTCCTATTGGTCTGATCCCATTCTTCTCTGTATCGTTCCAATTTTATTATAGATAGATAGATAGATAGATAGATAGATAGATAGATAGATAGATAGGTTCTATCGGTCGATCTATCTATATCAGTCTGGACATCCATGAGTCTCACGGTTGAGGTTACCTGGGGAGGGTACTGTGGGAGTGCGCATTGGTCTGTAGATAGGTAGGTTCTATCGATCGATCTATCTATATCAGTCTGGACATCCATGAGTCTCACGGTTGAGGTTACCTGGGGAGGGTACTGTGGGAGTGCGCATTGGTCTGTAGATAGGTAGGTTCTATCGATCGATCTATCTATATCAGTCTGGACATCCATGAGTCTCACGGTTGAGGTTACCTGGGGAGGGTACTGTGGGAGTGCGCATTGGTCTGTAGATAGGTAGGTTCTATCGATCGATCTATCTATATCAGTCTGGACATCCATGAGTCTCACGGTTGAGGTTACCTGGGGAGGGTACTGTGGGAGTGCGCATTGGTCTGTATCGTTCCAATTTTACTTCCTATGATCCCAATCTTCACTGTATCGTTCCAATTTCAGTTCCTATTGGTCTGATCCCATTCTTCTCTGTATCGTTCCAATTTTATTATAGATAGATAGATAGATAGATAGATAGGTTCTATCGGTCGATCTATCTATATCAGTCTGGACATCCATGAGTCTCACGGTTGAGGTTACCTGGGGAGGGTACTGTGGGAGTGCGCATTGGTCTGTAGATAGGTAGGTTCTATCGATCGATCTATCTATATCAGTCTGGACATCCATGAGTCTCACGGTTGAGGTTACCTGGGGAGGGTACTGTGGGAGTGCGCATTGGTCTGTAGATAGGTAGGTTCTATCGATCGATCTATCTATATCAGTCTGGACATCCATGAGTCTCACGGTTGAGGTTACCTGGGGAGGGTACTGTGGGAGTGCGCATTGGTCTGTAGATAGGTAGGTTCTATCGATCGATCTATCTATATCAGTCTGGACATCCATGAGTCTCACGGTTGAGGTTACCTGGGGAGGGTACTGTGGGAGTGCGCATTGGTCTGTAGATAGGTAGGTTCTATCGATCGATCTATCTATATCAGTCTGGACATTCATGAGTCTCACGGTTGAGGTTACCTGGGGAGGGTACTGTGGGAGTGCGCATTGATCTGTATCGTTCCAATTTTACTTCCTATGATCCCAATCTTCACTGTATCGTTCCAATTTCAGTTCCTATTGGTCTGATCCCATTCTTCTCTGTATCGTTCCAATTTTATTATAGATTTATAGATAGATAGATAGATAGATAGATATGTAGGTTCTATCGATCGATCTATCTATATCAGTCTGGACATCCATGAGTCTCACGGTTGAGGTTACCTGGGGAGGGTACTGTGGGAGTGCGCATTGGTCTGTATCGTTCCAATTTTACTTCCTATGATCCCAATCTTCACTGTATCGTTCCAAGGTAGGTAGGTAGGTAGGTAGGTAGGTAGGTAGGTAGGTAGGTGGGTAGGTGGGTAGGTTCTATCGATCGATCTGTCTATATCAGTCTGGACATCCATGAGTCTCACGGTTGAGGTTACCTGGGGAGGGTACTGTGGGAGTGCGCATTGGTCTGTATCGTTCCAATTTTACTTCCTATGATCCCAATCTTCACTGTATCGTTCCAATTTCAGTTCCTATTGGTCTGATCCCATTCTTCTCTGTATCGTTCCAATTTTATTATAGATTTATAGATAGATAGATAGATAGATACATATGTAGGTTCTATCGATCGATCTATCTATATCAGTCTGGACATCCATGAGTCTCACGGTTGAGGTTACCTGGGGAGGGTACTGTGGGAGTGCGCATTGGTCTGTATCGTTCCAATATTACTTCCTATGATCCCAATCTTCACTGTATCGTTCCAAGGTAGGTAGGTAGGTAGGTAGGTAGGTAGGTGGGTAGGTGGGTAGGTGGGTAGGTTCTATCGATCGATCTATCTATATCAGTCTGGACATCCATGAGTCTCACGGTTGAGGTTACCTGGGGAGGGTACTGTGGGAGTACGCATTGGTCTGTATCGTTCCAATTTTACTTCCTATGATCCCAATCTTCACTGTATCGTTCCAATTTCAGTTCCTATTGGTCTGATCCCATTCTTCTCTGTATCGTTCCAATTGTATTATAGATTTATAGATAGATAGATAGATAGATATGTAGGTTCTATCGATCGATCTATCTATATCAGTCTGGACATCCATGAGTCTCACGGTTGAGGTTACCTGGGGAGGGTACTGTGGGAGTGCGCATTGGTCTGTATCGTTCCAATTTTACTTCCTATGATCCCAATCTTCACTGTATCGTTCCAAGGTAGGTAGGTAGGTAGGTAGGTAGGTAGGTAGGTGGGTAGGTGGGTAGGTTCTATCGATCGATCTATCTATATCAGTCTGGACATCCATGAGTCTCACGGTTGAGGTTACCTGGGGAGGGTACTGTGGGAGTGCGCATTGGTCTGTATCGTTCCAATTTTACTTCCTATGATCCCAATCTTCACTGTATCGTTCCAATTTCAGTTCCTATTGGTCTGATCCCATTCTTCTCTGTATCGTTCCAATTTTATTATAGATTTATAGATAGATAGATAGATAGATAGATAGATATGTAGGTTCTATCGATCGATCTATCTATATCAGTCTGGACATCCATGAGTCTCACGGTTGAGGTTACCTGGGGAGGGTACTGTGGGAGTGCGCATTGGTCTGAATCGTTCCAATTTTACTTCCTATGATCCCAATCTTCACTGTATCGTTCCAATTTCAGTTCCTATTGGTCTGATCCCATTCTTCTCTGTATCGTTCCAATTTTATTATAGATTTATAGATAGATAGATAGATAGATATGTAGGTTCTATCGATCGATCTATCTATATCAGTCTGGACATCCATGAGTCTCACGGTTGAGGTTACCTGGGGAGGGTACTGTGGGAGTGCGCATTGGTCTGTATCGTTCCAATTTTACTTCCTATGATCCCAATCTTCACTGTATCGTTCCAATTTCAGTTCCTATTGGTCTGATCCCATTCTTCTCTGTATCGTTCCAATTTTATTATAGATTTATAGATAGATAGATAGATAGATAGATATGTAGGTTCTATCGATCGATCTATCTATATCAGTCTGGACATCCATGAGTCTCACGGTTGAGGTTACCTGGGGAGGGTACTGTGGGAGTGCGCATTGGTCTGTATCGTTCCAATTTTACTTCCTATGATCCCAATCTTCACTGTATCGTTCCAAGGTAGGTAGGTAGGTAGGTAGGTAGGTAGGTAGGTAGGTAGGTAGGTAGGTGGGTAGGTGGGTAGGTTCTATCGATCGATCAGTCTGGACATCCATGAGTCTCACGGTTGAGGTTACCTGGGGAGGGTACTGTGGGAGTGCGCATTGGTCAGTATCGTTCCAATTTTACTTCCTATGATCCCAATCTTCACTGTATCGTTCCAAGGTAGGTAGGTAGGTAGGTAGGTAGGTAGGTAGGTAGGTAGGTGGGTAGGTGGGTAGGTTCTATCGATCGATCTATCTATATCAGTCTGGACATCCATGAGTCTCACGGTTGAGGTTACCTGGGGAGGGTACTGTGGGAGTGCGCATTGGTCTGAATCGTTCCAATTTTACTTCCTATGATCCCAATCTTCACTGTATCGTTCCAATTTCAGTTCCTATTGGTCTGATCCCATTCTTCTCTGTATCGTTCCAATTTTATTATAGATTTATAGATTTATAGATAGATAGATAGATAGATATGTAGGTTCTATCGATCGATCTATCTATATCAGTCTGGACATCCATGAGTCTCACGGTTGAGGTTACCTGGGGAGGGTACTGTGGGAGTGCGCATTGGTCTGTATCGTTCCAATTTTACTTCCTATGATCCCAATCTTCACTGTATCGTTCCAATTTCAGTTCCTATTGGTCTGATCCCATTCTTCTCTGTATCGTTCCAATTTTATTATAGATAGATAGATAGATAGATAGATAGATAGATAGATAGATAGATAGATAGATAGATAGATAGATAGATAGATAGATAGATAGATAGATAGATAGATAGATAGATATGTAGGTTCTATCGATCGATCCATCTATATCAGTCTGGACATCCATGAGTCTCACGGTTGAGGTTACCTGGGGAGGGTACTGTGGGAGTGCGCATTGGTCTGTATCGTTCCAATTTTACTTCCTATGATCCCAATCTTCACTGTATCGTTCCAAGGTAGGTAGGTAGGTAGGTAGGTAGGTAGGTGGGTAGGTGGGTAGGTTCTATCGATCGATCTATCTATATCAGTCTGGACATCCATGAGTCTCACGGTTGAGGTTACCTGGGGAGGGTACTGTGGGAGTGCACATTGGTCTGTATCGTTCCAATTTTACTTCCTATGATCCCAATCTTCACTGTATCGTTCCAATTTCAGTTCCTATTGGTCTGATCCCATTCTTCTCTGTATCGTTCCAATTTTATTATAGATTTATAGATAGATAGATAGATAGATAGATAGATAGATAGATATGTAGGTTCTATCGATCGATCTATCTATATCAGTCTGGACATCCATGAGTCTCACGGTTGAGGTTACCTGGGGAGGGTACTGTGGGAGTGCGCATTGGTCTGTATCGTTCCAATTTTACTTCCTATGATCCCAATCTTCACTGTATCGTTCCAAGGTAGGTAGGTAGGTAGGTGGGTAGGTGGGTAGGTGGGTAGGTGGGTAGGTTCTATCGATCGATCTATCTATATCAGTCTGGACATCCATGAGTCTCACGGTTGAGGTTACCTGGGGAGGGTACTGTGGGAGTGCGCATTGGTCTGTATCGTTCCAATTTTACTTCCTATGATCCCAATCTTCACTGTATCGTTCCAATTTCAGTTCCTATTGGTCTGATCCCATTCTTCTCTGTATCGTTCCAATTTTATTATAGATTTATAGATAGATAGATAGATAGATAGATAGATATGTAGGTTCTATCGATCGATCTATCTATATCAGTCTGGACATCCATGAGTCTCACGGTTGAGGTTACCTGGGGAGGGTACTGTGGGAGTGCGCATTGGTCTGTATCGTTCCAATTTTACTTCCTATGATCCCAATCTTCACTGTATCGTTCCAAGGTAGGTAGGTAGGTAGGTAGGTAGGTAGGTGGGTAGGTGGGTAGGTTCTATCGATCGATCTATCTATATCAGTCTGGACATCCATGAGTCTCACGGTTGAGGTTACCTGGGGAGGGTACTGTGGGAGTGCGCATTGGTCTGTATCGTTCCAATTTTACTTCCTATGATCCCAATCTTCACTGTATCGTTCCAATTTCAGTTCCTATTGGTCTGATCCCATTCTTCTCTGTATCGTTCCAATTTTATTATAGATTTATAGATAGATAGATAGATAGATAGATAGATATGTAGGTTCTATCGATCGATCTATCTATATCAGTCTGGACATCCATGAGTCTCACGGTTGAGGTTACCTGGGGAGGGTACTGTGGGAGTGCGCATTGGTCTGTATCGTTCCAATTTTACTTCCTATGATCCCAATCTTCACTGTATCGTTCCAAGGTAGGTAGGTAGGTAGGTAGGTAGGTGGGTAGGTGGGTAGGTTCTATCGATCGATCTATCTATATCAGTCTGGACATCCATGAGTCTCACGGTTGAGGTTACCTGGGGAGGGTACTGTGGGAGTGCGCATTGGTCTGTATCGTTCCAATTTTACTTCCTATGATCCCAATCTTCACTGTATCGTTCCAATTTCAGTTCCTATTGGTCTGATCCCATTCTTCTCTGTATCGTTCCAATTTTATTATAGATTTATAGATAGATATTTAGATAGATAGATATGTAGGTTCTATCGATCGATCTATCTATATCAGTCTGGACATCCATGAGTCTCACGGTTGAGGTTACCTGGGGAGGGTACTGTGGGAGTGCGCATTGGTCTGTATCGTTCCAATTTTACTTCCTATGATCCCAATCTTCACTGTATCGTTCCAAGGTAGGTAGGTAGGTAGGTAGGTGGGTAGGTGGGTAGGTGGGTAGGTGGGTAGGTGGGTAGGTTCTATCGATCGATCTATCTATATCAGTCTGGACATCCATGAGTCTCACGGTTGAGGTTACCTGGGGAGGGTACTGTGGGAGTGCGCATTGGTCTGTATCGTTCCAATTTTACTTCCTATGATCCCAATCTTCACTGTATCGTTCCAATTTCAGTTCCTATTGGTCTGATCCCATTCTTCTCTGTATCGTTCCAATTTTATTATAGATTTATAGATTTATAGATAGATAGATAGATAGATATGTAGGTTCTATCGATCGATCTATCTATATCAGTCTGGACATCCATGAGTCTCACGGTTGAGGTTACCTGGGGAGGGTACTGTGGGAGTGCGCATTGGTCTGTATCATTCCAATTTTACTTCCTATGATCCCAATCTTCACTGTATCGTTCCAAGGTAGGTAGGTAGGTAGGTAGGTAGGTAGGTGGGTAGGTGGGTAGGTGGGTAGGTTCTATCGATCGATCTATCTATATCAGTCTGGACATCCATGAGTCTCACAGTTGAGGTTACCTGGGGAGGGTACTGTGGGAGTGCGCATTGGTCTGTATCGTTCCAATTTTACTTCCTATGATCCCAATCTTCACTGTATCGTTCCAATTTCAGTTCCTATTGGTCTGATCCCATTCTTCTCTGTATCGTTCCAATTTTATTATAGATTTATAGATAGATAGATAGATAGATATGTAGGTTCTATCGATCGATCTATCTATATCAGTCTGGACATCCATGAGTCTCACGGTTGAGGTTACCTGGGGAGGGTACTGTGGGAGTGCGCATTGGTCTGTATCGTTCCAATTTTACTTCCTATGATCCCAATCTTCACTGTATCGTTCCAAGGTAGGTAGGTAGGTAGGTGGGTAGGTGGGTAGGTGGGTAGGTTCTATCGATCGATCTATCTATATCAGTCTGGACATCCATGAGTCTCACGGTTGAGGTTACCTGGGGAGGGTACTGTGGGAGTGCGCATTGGTCTGTATCGTTCCAATTTTACTTCCTATGATCCCAATCTTCACTGTATCGTTCCAATTTCAGTTCCTATTGGTCTGATCCCATTCTTCTCTGTATCGTTCCAATTTTATTATAGATTTATAGATAGATAGATAGATAGATAGATAGATAGATAGATAGATAGATAGATAGATAGATAGATAGATAGATAGATAGATAGATAGATAGATAGATAGATAGATAGATAGATAGATATGTAGGTTCTATCGATCGATCTATCTATATCAGTCTGGACATCCATGAGTCTCACGGTTGAGGTTACCTGGGGAGGGTACTGTGGGAGTGCGCATTGGTCTGTATCGTTCCAATTTTACTTCCTATGATCCCAATCTTCACTGTATCGTTCCAAGGTAGGTAGGTAGGTAGGTAGGTAGGTAGGTGGGTAGGTGGGTAGGTTCTATCGATCGATCTATCTATATCAGTCTGGACATCCATGAGTCTCACGGTTGAGGTTACCTGGGGAGGGTACTGTGGGAGTGCGCATTGGTCTGTATCGTTCCAATTTTACTTCCTATGATCCCAATCTTCACTGTATCGTTCCAATTTCAGTTCCTATTGGTCTGATCCCATTCTTCTCTGTATCGTTCCAATTTTATTATAGATTTATAGATAGATAGATAGATAGATAGATAGATATGTAGGTTCTATCGATCGATCTATCTATATCAGTCTGGACATCCATGAGTCTCACGGTTGAGGTTACCTGGGGAGGGTACTGTGGGAGTGCGCATTGGTCTGTATCGTTCCAATTTTACTTCCTATGATCCCAATCTTCACTGTATCGTTCCAAGGTAGGTAGGTAGGTAGGTAGGTAGGTGGGTAGGTGGGTAGGTTCTATCGATCGATCTATCTATATCAGTCTGGACATCCATGAGTCTCACGGTTGAGGTTACCTGGGGAGGGTACTGTGGGAGTGCGCATTGGTCTGTATCGTTCCAATTTTACTTCCTATGATCCCAATCTTCACTGTATCGTTCCAATTTCAGTTCCTATTGGTCTGATCCCATTCTTCTCTGTATCGTTCCAATTTTATTATAGATTTATAGATAGATATTTAGATAGATAGATATGTAGGTTCTATCGATCGATCTATCTATATCAGTCTGGACATCCATGAGTCTCACGGTTGAGGTTACCTGGGGAGGGTACTGTGGGAGTGCGCATTGGTCTGTATCGTTCCAATTTTACTTCCTATGATCCCAATCTTCACTGTATCGTTCCAAGGTAGGTAGGTAGGTAGGTAGGTAGGTAGGTGGGTAGGTGGGTAGGTGGGTAGGTTCTATCGATCGATCTATCTATATCAGTCTGGACATCCATGAGTCTCACGGTTGAGGTTACCTGGGGAGGGTACTGTGGGAGTGCGCATTGGTCTGTATCGTTCCAATTTTACTTCCTATGATCCCAATCTTCACTGTATCGTTCCAATTTCAGTTCCTATTGGTCTGATCCCATTCTTCTCTGTATCGTTCCAATTTTATTATAGATTTATAGATTTATAGATAGATAGATAGATAGATATGTAGGTTCTATCGATCGATCTATCTATATCAGTCTGGACATCCATGAGTCTCACGGTTGAGGTTACCTGGGGAGGGTACTGTGGGAGTGCGCATTGGTCTGTATCATTCCAATTTTACTTCCTATGATCCCAATCTTCACTGTATCGTTCCAAGGTAGGTAGGTAGGTAGGTAGGTAGGTAGGTGGGTAGGTGGGTAGGTGGGTAGGTTCTATCGATCGATCTATCTATATCAGTCTGGACATCCATGAGTCTCACAGTTGAGGTTACCTGGGGAGGGTACTGTGGGAGTGCGCATTGGTCTGTATCGTTCCAATTTTACTTCCTATGATCCCAATCTTCACTGTATCGTTCCAATTTCAGTTCCTATTGGTCTGATCCCATTCTTCTCTGTATCGTTCCAATTTTATTATAGATTTATAGATAGATAGATAGATAGATAGATATGTAGGTTCTATCGATCGATCTATCTATATCAGTCTGGACATCCATGAGTCTCACGGTTGAGGTTACCTGGGGAGGGTACTGTGGGAGTGCGCATTGGTCTGTATCGTTCCAATTTTACTTCCTATGATCCCAATCTTCACTGTATCGTTCCAAGGTAGGTAGGTAGGTAGGTGGGTAGGTGGGTAGGTGGGTAGGTTCTATCGATCGATCTATCTATATCAGTCTGGACATCCATGAGTCTCACGGTTGAGGTTACCTGGGGAGGGTACTGTGGGAGTGCGCATTGGTCTGTATCGTTCCAATTTTACTTCCTATGATCCCAATCTTCACTGTATCGTTCCAATTTCAGTTCCTATTGGTCTGATCCCATTCTTCTCTGTATCGTTCCAATTTTATTATAGATTTATAGATAGATAGATAGATAGATAGATAGATAGATAGATAGATAGATAGATAGATAGATAGATAGATAGATAGATAGATAGATAGATAGATAGATAGATAGATAGATAGATAGATAGATAGATAGATAGATAGATATGTAGGTTCTATCGATCGATCTATCTATATCAGTCTGGACATCCATGAGTCTCACGGTTGAGGTTACCTGGGGAGGGTACTGTGGGAGTGCGCATTGGTCTGTATCGTTCCAATTTTACTTCCTATGATCCCAATCTTCACTGTATCGTTCCAAGGTAGGTAGGTAGGTAGGTGGGTGGGTAGGTGGGTAGGTGGGTAGGTTCTATCGATCGATCTATCTATATCAGTCTGGACATCCATGAGTCTCACGGTTGAGGTTACCTGGGGAGGGTACTGTGGTAGTGCGCATTGGTCTGTATCGTTCCAATTTTACTTCCTATGATCCCAA
>NC_136806.1:65635401-65640401 GCF_951216825.1 Electrona antarctica
CAAAAACTATTATAAAATCCGCGGTAGTAAAAGAGTGGTAAAACGAGCGCTCCTAAACCTGAGCTATCCTAGGAATAAAAAACTAGCGTACTGTGGGAGTGCGCATTGGTCTGTATCGTTCCAATTTTACTTCCTATGATCCCAATCTTCACTGTATCGTTCCAAGGTAGGTAGGTAGGTAGGTAGGTAGGTAGGTAGGTGGGTAGGTGGGTAGGTTCTATCGATCGATCTATCTATATCAGTCTGGACATCCATGAGTCTCACGGTTGAGGTTACCTGGGGAGGGTACTGTGGGAGTGCGCATTGGTCTGTATCGTCCCAATTTTACTTCCTATGATCCCAATCTTCACTGTATCGTTCCAATTTCAGTTCCTATTGGTCTGATCCCATTCTTCTCTGTATCGTTCCAATTTTATTATAGATTTCTAGATTTCTAGATAGATAGATAGATAGATATGTAGGTTCTATCGATCGATCTATCTATATCAGTCTGGACATCCATGAGTCTCACGGTTGAGGTTACCTGGGGAGGGTACTGTGGGAGTGCGCATTGGTCTGTATCGTTCCAATTTTACTTCCTATGATCCCAATCTTCACTGTATCGTTCCAAGGTAGGTAGGTAGGTAGGTGGGTAGGTGGGTAGGTGGGTAGGTTCTATCGATCGATCTATCTATATCAGTCTGGACATCCATGAGTCTCACGGTTGAGGTTACCTGGGGAGGGTACTGTGGGAGTGCGCATTGGTCTGTATCGTTCCAATTTTACTTCCTATGATCCCAATCTTCACTGTATCGTTCCAATTTCAGTTCCTATTGGTCTGATCCCATTCTTCTCTGTATCGTTCCAATTTTATTATAGATTTATAGATAGATAGATAGATAGATAGATAGATATGTAGGTTCTATCGATCGATCTATCTATATCAGTCTGGACATCCATGAGTCTCACGGTTGAGGTTACCTGGGGAGGGTACTGTGGGAGTGCGCATTGGTCTGTATCGTTCCAATTTTACTTCCTATGATCCCAATCTTCACTGTATCGTTCCAAGGTAGGTAGGTAGGTAGGTAGGTAGGTAGGTAGGTGGGTAGGTGGGTAGGTTCTATCGATCGATCTATCTATATCAGTCTGGACATCCATGAGTCTCACGGTTGAGGTTACCTGGGGAGGGTACTGTGGGAGTGCGCATTGGTCTGTATCGTTCCAATTTTACTTCCTATGATCCCAATCTTCACTGTATCGTTCCAATTTCAGTTCCTCTTGGTCTGATCCCATTCTTCTCTGTATCGTTCCAATTTTATTATAGATTTATAGATAGATAGATAGATAGATAGATAGATATGTAGGTTCTATCGATCGATCTATCTATATCAGTCTGGACATCCATGAGTCTCACGGTTGAGGTTACCTGGGGAGGGTACTGTGGGAGTGCGCATTGGTCTGTATCGTTCCAATTTTACTTCCTATGATCCCAATCTTCACTGTATCGTTCCAAGGTAGGTAGGTAGGTAGGTAGGTAGGTAGGTGGGTAGGTGGGTAGGTTCTATCGATCGATCTATCTATATCAGTCTGGACATCCATGAGTCTCACGGTTGAGGTTACCTGGGGAGGGTACTGTGGGAGTGCGCATTGGTCTGTATCGTTCCAATTTTACTTCCTATGATCCCAATCTTCACTGTATCGTTCCAATTTCAGTTCCTATTGGTCTGATCCCATTCTTCTCTGTATCGTTCCAATTTTATTATAGATTTATAGATAGATAGATAGATAGATAGATAGATATGTAGGTTCTATCGATCGATCTATCTATATCAGTCTGGACATCCATGAGTCTCACGGTTGAGGTTACCTGGGGAGGGTACTGTGGGAGTGCGCATTGGTCTGTATCGTTCCAATTTTACTTCCTATGATCCCAATCTTCACTGTATCGTTCCAAGGTAGGTAGGTAGGTAGGTAGGTAGGTAGGTGGGTAGGTGGGTAGGTTCTATCGATCGATCTATCTATATCAGTCTGGACATCCATGAGTCTCACGGTTGAGGTTACCTGGGGAGGGTACTGTGGGAGTGCGCATTGGTCTGTATTTTTCCAATTTTACTTCCTATGATCCCAATCTTCACTGTATCGTTCCAATTTCAGTTCCTATTGGTCTGATCCCATTCTTCTCTGTATCGTTCCAATTTTATTATAGATTTATAGATAGATAGATAGATAGATAGATATGTAGGTTCTATCGATCGATCTATCTATATCAGTCTGGACATCCATGAGTCTCACGGTTGAGGTTACCTGGGGAGGGTACTGTGGGAGTGCGCATTGGTCTGTATCGTTCCAATTTTACTTCCTATGATCCCAATCTTCACTGTATCGTTCCAAGGTAGGTAGGTAGGTAGGTAGGTAGGTAGGTAGGTAGGTGGGTAGGTGGGTAGGTTCTATCGATCGATCTATCTATATCAGTCTGGACATCCATGAGTCTCACGGTTGAGGTTACCTGGGGAGGGTACTGTGGGAGTGCGCATTGGTCTGTATCGTTCCAATTTTACTTCCTATGATCCCAATCTTCACTGTATCGTTCCAATTTCAGTTCCTATTGGTCTGATCCCATTCTTCTCTGTATCGTTCCAATTTTATTATAGATTTATAGATTGATAGATAGATAGATAGATAGATATGTAGGTTCTATCGATCGATCTATCTATATCAGTCTGGACATCCATGAGTCTCACGGTTGAGGTTACCTGGGGAGGGTACTGTGGGAGTGCGCATTGGTCTGTATCGTTCCAATTTTACTTCCTATGATCCCAATCTTCACTGTATCGTTCCAAGGTAGGTAGGTAGGTAGGTAGGTAGGTAGGTAGGTGGGTAGGTGGGTAGGTTCTATCGATCGATCTATCTATATCAGTCTGGACATCCATGAGTCTCACGGTTGAGGTTACCTGGGGAGGGTACTGTGGGAGTGCGCATTGGTCTGTATCGTTCCAATTTTACTTCCTATGATCCCAATCTTCACTGTATCGTTCCAATTTCAGTTCCTATTGGTCTGATCCCATTCTTCTCTGTATCGTTCCAATTTTATTATAGATTTATAGATAGATAGATAGATAGATAGATAGATATGTAGGTTCTATCGATCGATCTATCTATATCAGTCTGGACATCCATGAGTCTCACGGTTGAGGTTACCTGGGGAGGGGTCTGTATCGTTCCAATTTTACTTCCTATGATCCCAATCTTCACTGTATCGTTCCAAGGTAGGTATGTAGGTAGGTAGGTAGGTAGGTAGGTAGGTAGGTGGGTAGGTGGGTAGGTTCTATCGATCGATCTATCTATATCAGTCTGGACATCCATGAGTCTCACGGTTGAGGTTACCTGGGGAGGGTACTGTGGGAGTGCGCATTGGTCTGTATCGTTCCAATTTTACTTCCTATGATCCCAATCTTCACTGTATCGTTCCAATTTCAGTTCCTATTGGTCTGATCCCATTCTTCTCTGTATCGTTCCAATTTTATTATAGATTTATACATAGATAGATAGATAGATAGATATGTAGGTTCTATCGATCGATCTATCTATATCAGTCTGGACATCCATGAGTCTCACGGTTGAGGTTACCTGGGGAGGGTACTGTGGGAGTGCGCATTGGTCTGTATCGTTCCAATTTTACTTCCTATGATCCCAATCTTCACTGTATCGTTCCAAGGTAGGTAGGTAGGTAGGTAGGTAGGTAGGTAGGTGGGTAGGTGGGTAGGTTCTATCGATCGATCTATCTATATCAGTCTGGACATCCATGAGTCTCACGGTTGAGGTTACCTGGGGAGGGTACTGTGGGAGTGCGCATTGGTCTGTATCGTTCCAATTTTACTTCCTATGATCCCAATCTTCACTGTATCGTTCCAATTTCAGTTCCTATTGGTCTGATCCCATTCTTCTCTGTATCGTTCCAATTTTATTATAGATTTATAGATAGATAGATAGATAGATAGATAGATAGATATGTAGGTTCTATCGATCGATCTATCTATATCAGTCTGGACATCCATGAGTCTCACGGTTGAGGTTACCTGGGGAGGGTACTGTGGGAGTGCGCATTGGTCTGTATCGTTCCAATTTTACTTCATATGATCCCAATCTTCACTGTATCGTTCCAAGGTAGGTAGGTAGGTAGGTAGGTAGGTAGGTAGGTGGGTAGGTGGGTAGGTTCTATCGATCGATCTATCTATATCAGTCTGGACATCCATGAGTCTCACGGTTGAGGTTACCTGGGGAGGGTACTGTGGGAGTGCGCATTGGTCTGTATCGTTCCAATTTTACTTCCTATGATCCCAATCTTCACTGTATCGTTCCAATTTCAGTTCCTATTGGTCTGATCCCATTCTTCTCTGTATCGTTCCAATTTTATTATAGATTTATAGATAGATAGATAGATAGATATGTAGGTTCTATCGATCGATCTATCTATATCAGTCTGGACATCCATGAGTCTCACGGTTGAGGTTACCTGGGGAGGGTACTGTGGGAGTGCGCATTGGTCTGTATCGTTCCAATTTTACTTCCTATGATCCCAATCTTCACTGTATCGTTCCAAGGTAGGTAGGTAGGTAGGTAGGTAGGTAGGTAGGTAGGTGGGTAGGTGGGTAGGTTCTATCGATCGATCTATCTATATCAGTCTGGACATCCATGAGTCTCACGGTTGAGGTTACCTGGGGAGGGTACTGTGGGAGTGCGCATTGGTCTGTATCGTTCCAATTTTACTTCCTATGATCCCAATCTTCACTGAATCGTTCCAATTTCAGTTCCTATTGGTCTGATCCCATTCTTCTCTGTATCGTTCCAATTTTATTATAGATTTATAGATTTCTAGATAGATAGATAGATAGATATGTAGGTTCTATCGATCGATCTATCTATATCAGTCTGGACATCCATGAGTCTCACGGTTGAGGTTACCTGGGGAGGGTACTGTGGGAGTGCGCATTGGTCTGTATCGTTCCAATTTTACTTCCTAT
>NC_136806.1:65647901-65725131 GCF_951216825.1 Electrona antarctica
GATAGATAGATAGATAGATAGATATGTAGGTTCTATCGATCGATCGATCTATATCAGTCTGGACATCCATGAGTCTCACGGTTGAGGTTACCTGGGGAGGGTACTGTGGGAGTGCGCATTGGTCTGTATCGTTCCAATTTTACTTCCTATGATCCCAATCTTCACTGTATCGTTCCAAGGTAGGTAGGTAGGTAGGTAGGTAGGTAGGTAGGTAGGTAGGTGGGTAGGTGGGTAGGTTCTATCGATCGATCTATCTATATCAGTCTGGACATCCATGAGTCTCACGGTTGAGGTTACCTGGGGAGGGTACTGTGGGAGTGCGCATTGGTCTGTATCGTTCCAATTTTACTTCCTATGATCCCAATCTTCACTGTATCGTTCCAATTTCAGTTCCTATTGGTCTGAACCCATTCTTCTCTGTATCGTTCCAATTTTATTATAGATTTATAGATAGATAGATAGATAGATATGTAGGTTCTATCGATCGATCTATCTATATCAGTCTGGACATCCATGAGTCTCACGGTTGAGGTTACCTGGGGAGGGTACTGTGGGAGTGCGCATTGGTCTGTATCGTTCCAATTTTACTTCCTATGATCCCAATCTTCACTGTATCGTTCCAAGGTAGGTAGGTAGGTAGGTAGGTAGGTAGGTAGGTAGGTGGGTAGGTGGGTAGGTTCTATCGATCGATCTATCTATATCAGTCTGGACATCCATGAGTCTCACGGTTGAGGTTACCTGGGGAGGGTACTGTGGGAGTGCGCATTGGTCTGTATCGTTCCAATTTTACTTCCTATGATCCCAATCTTCACTGTATCGTTCCAATTTCAGTTCCTATTGGTCTGATCCCATTCTTCTCTGTATCGTTCCAATTTTATTACAGACAGACAGACAGACAGACAGACAGACAGACAGACAGACAGACAGACAGACAGACAGACAGACAGACAGACAGACAGACAGACAGACAGACAGACAGACAGACAGACAGACAGACAGACAGATAGATGGATGGATGGGTAGGTTTCTGTCGATCGATCTAGCTATATCAGTCTGGACATCCATGAGTCTCACGGTTGCGCATTGGTGGAACTGTGGGAGTCCCCTTCCTTGAAACTTCTGTTCCTAGAATTGCTCCCAATCTTCTCTGTATCGTTCCAATTTCAGTTCCTCCCAATCTTCTCTGTATCGTTCCAATTTCACTTCCTATGATCCCAATCTTCACTGTATCGTTCCAATTTCAGTTCCTCCCAATCTTCTCTGTATCGTTCCAATTTCACTTCCTATGATCCCAATCTTCACTGTATCGTTCCAATTTCAGTTCCTATGATCCCAATCTTCACTGTATCGTTCCAATTTCAGTTCCTATGATCCCAATCTTCACTGTATCGTTCCAATTTCAGTTCCTTTTGGTTTGATTCCAATCTTCTCTGTATCGTTCCAATTTCAGTTTCAGGAAATAAGCTAACCCTCCCTCAAAATGGTTAAAAATACGGAACGCTTCACGAATTTGCGTGTCATCCTCGCGCTCCTGGCCAGCCGATCCTCTCTGACTTTAGTAAAATGTATTAGTATATCCCTGGATGACTATTGGCCTAGTCTAATGTTGCTGGGGGCCAATCGGGTGGTTTAGACTCTGACAGCTGACAGCAGGGCGCCGCCCCCCTCTCTCCCTTTCCACTGAGCACGGCAGCCATCTTGGTTTGCCTGTCAACAATCAGACTGGACTGGAGGTACTATTGATATATTTTGTAATAAGTCGTAGAAGATGTTTGAAAGACATTAATGGCCACCTTGTGTCTCTCTGATGATCACTAAGGACTCGAAAATTAATTTGGAACGTTTTAATGTATTTTTGACAGATTTAGAGCCATGTAGCATCTGTTAGCATGTTAGCTTGTGTTCCACTGTTATGGCTGGCCAGTGCAATATTTCAAACATTTTATAATAAGTCGTAGAAGATGTTTGAAAGACATTAATGGCCACCTTTTGTCTCTCTGATGATCACTAAGGACTCGAAAATTAATTTGGAACGTTTTAATGTATTTTTGACAGATTTAGAGCCATGTAGCATCTGTTAGCAAGATAGCAGCAGCAGGAGGAGGAGGAGGAGGAGAGAGAGCATGAAGTCAGACAGGCTGGGCTTGCTGTCAGAGGTAAGGGCATAATAATTATTTAGCTAATGCACTACATCAAATATGTATTACATGGTCCATCTGCTTGTGGCTAGATGAAGCCTCGATTTTAGTGTTTATGTCTATTGGGCCATTTTTAAATAAATAAATAATTGTAAAACCAGCCTGTTTTTTGCATGTTAGCTAAAGTCCAATATAATTACTCATTGCATGTAATACAAACACATTTGCAAGCCCATTATTTACTGTATGTTCAATTTGTGTACAGTGTGTGTGGAGCAGCAGACAGCTGTCAGAGTGGTGGACACATATGACATTTATTTTCTATATGCAAAGGTGAGTTGTCATGTAGAACCGACAGAATGATAACATTTAGTTTTATATTCCTTTTTTTATTCAACATTATTGGCTAAAATGTACATGTTGTTCACATGCAATAAAGACATTGTGTCAGACAGGAAAAACAAAGTGCTCGTACCGGTACTACACCAAGTTTACACGGGCGTGTATGGGGTTCGACACCCTGGAGTGCTAAAAATAAACCTGTCTGTCACAGTCTGTTGTATGTGTGACTTTATGAAATGTCCAATTCAATATTTCACTAAGCTAGACAGTTGTCAACCCTTTTCATTTAAAGGGCCCCCAGTTTGACGTGCGTGCGTGCGTGCGTGCGTGCGTGCGTGCGTGCGTGCGTGCGTGAGTGAGTGAGTGAGTGAGTGAGTGAGTGCGTGCGTGCGTGCGTGCGTGCGTTGAGAGAGCGTGCGTGGAGGGTCAGGGCCCAGAGGTCACTGTGCCCTCATGCCTGTGTGCGTGCGTGCGTGCGTGCGTGCGTGCGGTGCGGTGAGTGAGTGAGTGAGTGAGTGAGTGAGTGAGTGAGTGAGTGAGTGAGTGAGTGAGTGAGTGAGTGAGTGAGTGAGTGAGTGAGTGCGCGCACGCACGCACGCACGCACGCACGAAAAGGAAAAGGAACGCACCGGCCGAAGGAGGAACGCGGAGGCGCCGCGTTCCACTTATCGGGCCTTTGGGCCCGCCGCGGGCGGACGGGGCGACGCCGGGGCGCGTCCCTCATCTCCGGGCGCCCCGGGGACCGGGAAGGGCCCAGAGGTCACTGTGCCCACGAGGTGTCGTGTTAACTGGGCCCGCGCAGGGCCTCGGGCCCCCGAAGGGGGCCGCGCAAAACATTTTTTGGCCCTTCCCGGTCCCCGGGGCGCCCGGAGATGAGGGACGCGCCTGGCGCGCCCCGGCGTCGCCCCGTCCGCCCGCGGCGGGCCCAAAGGCCCGATAAGTGGAACGCGGCGCCTCCGCGTTCCTCCTTCGGCCGGTGCGTTCCTTTTCCTTTTCGTGCGTGCGTGCGTGCGTGCGGTGAGTGAGTGAGTGAGTGAGTGAGTGAGTGAGTGAGTGAGTGCGTGCGTGCGTGCGTGCGTGCGTGCGTGCGTGCGTGCGTGCGTGCGTGCGTGCGTGCGTGCGTGCGGTGAGTGAGTGAGTGAGTGAGTGAGTGAGTGAGTGTGAGTGAGTGTGAGTGAGTGAGTGAGTGAGTGAGTGAGTGAGTGTGAGTGAGCGAGCGGAGTCTTGAGTTGAGCAATGTAACTCTGAGAACAAAAGCAATGACCCCTGGTCAATATGAGAACCACTGTTCTGTCATATTCACATATTTCACACAGCCTGTGATGTCAATTAGCTGGGCATGCATGCAATTCAACTGAATGCCCACGAGGTGTCGTCAGTGCACAGTAACACAGAGCACAGAGTAGAGACTCTGTCCCATAGTACAGCTCTAATGTCATATTTCACTGAGGGTGATGTTATAGAAATGTCAATTTGAGTTGCTATAGATGTGTTTGTGTTAACTGAACCTTCAGAAATAAGAAAATTAACGGAATAGCTGTGAAAACCTCAAAGAACGCACTGGTTTCCTTGCGCTCCTGGCCAGCCGATCCTCTCTGACTTTAGTAAAATGTATTAGTATATCCCTGGATGACTATTGGCCTAGTCTAATGTTGCTGGGGGCCAATCGGGTGGTTTAGACTCTGACAGCTGACAGCAGGGCGCCGCCCCCCTCTCTCCCTTTCCACTGAGCACGGCAGCCATCTTGGTTTGCCTGTCAACAATCAGACTGGACTGGAGGTACTATTGATATATTTTTTAATAAGTCGTAGAAGATGTTTGAAAGACATTAATGGCCACCTTGTGTCTCTCTGATGATCACTAAGGACTCGAAAATTAATTTGGAACGTTTTAATGTATTTTTGACAGATTTAGAGCCATGTAGCATCTGTTAGCATGTTAGCTTGTGTTCCACTGTTATGGCTGGCCAGTGCAATATTTCAAACATTTTATAATAAGTCGTAGAAGATGTTTGAAAGACATTAATGGCCACCTTTTGTCTCTCTGATGATCACTAAGGACTCGAAAATTAATTTGGAATGTTTTGGTCTATTTTTGACAGATTTAGAGCCATGTAGCATCTGTTAGCATGTTAGCTTGTGTTCCACTGTTATGGCTGGCCAGTGCAATATTTCATATATTTTTTAATAAGTCGTAGAAGATGTTTGAAAGACATTAATGGCCACCTTTTGTCTCTCTGATGATCACTAAGGACCCGAAAATTTATTTGGAACGTTTTGGGGTCTTTTGGACAGAGTTAGAGAGAGTTAGCTTCTGTTAGCATGATAGCAGCAGGAGGAAGGGAAGGAAGAAGAGAGCATTAGAAGTCAGTCAGTCAGACAGGCTGGGCTTGCTGTCAGAGGTAAGGGCATAATAATTATTTAGCTAATGCACTAAATAAAATATGTATTACATGGTCCATCTGCTTGTGGCTAGATGAAGCCTCGATTTTAGTGTTTATGTCTATTGGGCCATTTTTAAATAAATAAATAATTGTAAAACCAGCCTGTTTTTGCATGTTAGCTCCAATATAATTACTCATTGCATGTAATACAAACACATTTGCAAGCCCATTATTTACTGTATGTTCAATTTGTGTACAGTGTGTGTGGAGCAGCAGACAGCTGTCAGAGTGGTGGACACATATGACATTTATTTTCTATATGCAAAGGTGAGTTGTCATGTAGAACCGACAGAATGATAACATTTAGTTTTATATTCCTTTTTTTATTCAACATTATTGGCTAAAATGTACATGTTGTTCACATGCAATAAAGACATTGTGTCAGACAGGAAAAACAAAGTGCTCGTACCGGTACTACACCAAGTTTACACGGGCGTGTATGGGGTTCGACACCCTGGAGTGCTAAAAATAAACCTGTCTGTCACAGTCTGTTGTATGTGTGACTTTATGAAATGTCCAATTCAATATTTCACTAAGCTAGACAGTTGTCAACCCTTTTCATTTAAAGGGCCCCCAGTTTGACGTGCGTGCGTGCGTGCGTGCGTGCGTGCGTGCGTGCGGTGAGTGAGTGAGTGAGTGAGTGAGTGAGTGAGTGAGTGCGTGCGTGCGTGCGTGCGTGCGTGCGTGCGTGCGTGCGTGCGTGCGTGCGTGCGTGCGTGCGTGCGTGCGTGCGTGCGTGCGTTGAGAGAGCGTGCGTGGAGGGTCAGGGCCCAGAGGTCACTGTGCCCTCATGCCTGTGTGCGTGCGTGCGTGCGTGCGTGCGTGCGTGCGTGCGTGCGTGCGGTGCGGTGAGTGAGTGAGTGAGTGAGTGAGTGAGTGTGTGAGTGTGAGTGAGTGAGTGAGTGAGTGAGTGAGTTGAGTGAGTGTGAGTGAGTGAGTGAGTGAGTGAGTGAGTGAGTGAGTGAGTGAGTGCGTGCGTGCGTGCGTTGAGAGAGCGTGCGTGGAGGGTCAGGGCCCAGAGGTCACTGTGCCCTCATGCCTGTGTGCGTGCGTGCGTGCGTGCGTGCGTGCGTGCGTGCGTGCGTGCGTGCGTGCGTGCGTGCGGTGAGTGAGTGAGTGAGTGAGTGAGTGAGTGAGTGAGTGCGTGCGTGCGTGCGTTGAGAGAGCGTGCGTGGAGGGTCAGGGCCCAGAGGTCACTGTGCCCTCATGCCTGTGTGCGTGCGTGCGTGCGTGCGTGCGTGCGTGCGTGCGTGCGTGCGTGCGTGCGTGCGTGCGTGCGTGCGTGCGTGCGGTGAGTGAGTGAGTGAGTGAGTGAGTGAGTGTGAGTGAGTGAGTGAGTGAGTGAGTGAGTGAGTGTGAGTGAGCGAGCGGAGTCTTGAGTTGAGCAATGTAACTCTGAGAACAAAAGCAATGACCCCTGGTCAATATGAGAACCACTGTTCTGTCATATTCACATATTTCACACAGCCTGTGATGTCAATTAGCTGGGCATGCATGCAATTCAACTGAATGCCCACGAGGTGTCGTCAGTGCACAGTAACACAGAGCACAGAGTAGAGACTCTGTCCCATAGTACAGCTCTAATGTCATATTTCACTGAGGGTGATGTTATAGAAATGTCAATTTGAGTTGCTATAGATGTGTTTGTGTTAACTGAACCTTCAGAAATAAGAAAATTAACGGAATAGCTGTGAAAACCTCAAAGAACGCACTGGTTTCCTTGCGCTCCTGGCCAGCCGATCCTCTCTGACTTTAGTAAAATGTATTAGTATATCCCTGGATGACTATTGGCCTAGTCTAATGTTGCTGGGGGCCAATCGGGTGGTTTAGACTCTGACAGCTGACAGCAGGGCGCCGCCCCCCTCTCTCCCTTTCCACTGAGCACGGCAGCCATCTTGGTTTGCCTGTCAACAATCAGACTGGACTGGAGGTACTATTGATATATTTTTTAATAAGTCGTAGAAGATGTTTGAAAGACATTAATGGCCACCTTGTGTCTCTCTGATGATCACTAAGGACTCGAAAATTAATTTGGAACGTTTTAATGTATTTTTGACAGATTTAGAGCCATGTAGCATCTGTTAGCATGTTAGCTTGTGTTCCACTGTTATGGCTGGCCAGTGCAATATTTCAAACATTTTATAATAAGTCGTAGAAGATGTTTGAAAGACATTAATGGCCACCTTTTGTCTCTCTGATGATCACTAAGGACTCGAAAATTAATTTGGAATGTTTTGGTCTATTTTTGACAGATTTAGAGCCATGTAGCATCTGTTAGCATGTTAGCTTGTGTTCCACTGTTATGGCTGGCCAGTGCAATATTTCATATATTTTTTAATAAGTCGTAGAAGATGTTTGAAAGACATTAATGGCCACCTTTTGTCTCTCTGATGATCACTAAGGACCCGAAAATTTATTTGGAACGTTTTGGGGTCTTTTGGACAGAGTTAGAGAGAGTTAGCTTCTGTTAGCATGATAGCAGCAGGAGGAAGGGAAGGAAGAAGAGAGCATTAGAAGTCAGTCAGTCAGACAGGCTGGGCTTGCTGTCAGAGGTAAGGGCATAATAATTATTTAGCTAATGCACTAAATAAAATATGTATTACATGGTCCATCTGCTTGTGGCTAGATGAAGCCTCGATTTTAGTGTTTATGTCTATTGGGCCATTTTTAAATAAATAAATAATTGTAAAACCAGCCTGTTTTTGCATGTTAGCTCCAATATAATTACTCATTGCATGTAATACAAACACATTTGCAAGCCCATTATTTACTGTATGTTCAATTTGTGTACAGTGTGTGTGGAGCAGCAGACAGCTGTCAGAGTGGTGGACACATATGACATTTATTTTCTATATGCAAAGGTGAGTTGTCATGTAGAACCGACAGAATGATAACATTTAGTTTTATATTCCTTTTTTTATTCAACATTATTGGCTAAAATGTACATGTTGTTCACATGCAATAAAGACATTGTGTCAGACAGGAAAAACAAAGTGCTCGTACCGGTACTACACCAAGTTTACACGGGCGTGTATGGGGTTCGACACCCTGGAGTGCTAAAAATAAACCTGTCTGTCACAGTCTGTTGTATGTGTGACTTTATGAAATGTCCAATTCAATATTTCACTAAGCTAGACAGTTGTCAACCCTTTTCATTTAAAGGGCCCCCAGTTTGACGTGCGTGCGTGCGTGCGTGCGTGCGTGCGTGCGTGCGGTGAGTGAGTGAGTGAGTGAGTGAGTGAGTGAGTGAGTGAGTGCGTGCGTGCGTGCGTGCGTGCGTGCGTGCGTGCGTGCGTGCGTGCGTGCGTGCGTGCGTGCGTGCGTGCGTGCGTGCGTGCGTGCGTGCGTGCGTTGAGAGAGCGTGCGTGGAGGGTCAGGGCCCAGAGGTCACTGTGCCCTCATGCCTGTGTGCGTGCGTGCGTGCGTGCGTGCGTGCGTGCGTGCGTGCGTGCGGTGCGGTGAGTGAGTGAGTGAGTGAGTGAGTGAGTGAGTGAGTGAGTGTGAGTGAGTGAGTGAGTGAGTGAGTGAGTTGAGTGAGTGTGAGTGAGTGAGTGAGTGAGTGAGTGAGTGAGTGAGTGAGTGAGTGAGTGCGTGCGTGCGTGCGTTGAGAGAGCGTGCGTGGAGGGTCAGGGCCCAGAGGTCACTGTGCCCTCATGCCTGTGTGCGTGCGTGCGTGCGTGCGTGCGTGCGTGCGTGCGTGCGTGCGTGCGTGCGGTGAGTGAGTGAGTGAGTGAGTGAGTGAGTGAGTGAGTGCGTGCGTGCGTGCGTTGAGAGAGCGTGCGTGGAGGGTCAGGGCCCAGAGGTCACTGTGCCCTCATGCCTGTGTGCGTGCGTGCGTGCGTGCGTGCGTGCGTGCGTGCGTGCGTGCGTGCGTGCGTGCGTGCGTGCGTGCGTGCGGTGAGTGAGTGAGTGAGTGAGTGAGTGAGTGTGAGTGAGTGAGTGAGTGAGTGAGTGAGTGAGTGTGAGTGAGCGAGCGGAGTCTTGAGTTGAGCAATGTAACTCTGAGAACAAAAGCAATGACCCCTGGTCAATATGAGAACCACTGTTCTGTCATATTCACATATTTCACACAGCCTGTGATGTCAATTAGCTGGGCATGCATGCAATTCAACTGAATGCCCACGAGGTGTCGTCAGTGCACAGTAACACAGAGCACAGAGTAGAGACTCTGTCCCATAGTACAGCTCTAATGTCATATTTCACTGAGGGTGATGTTATAGAAATGTCAATTTGAGTTGCTATAGATGTGTTTGTGTTAACTGAACCTTCAGAAATAAGAAAATTAACGGAATAGCTGTGAAAACCTCAAAGAACGCACTGGTTTCCTTGCGCTCCTGGCCAGCCGATCCTCTCTGACTTTAGTAAAATGTATTAGTATATCCCTGGATGACTATTGGCCTAGTCTAATGTTGCTGGGGGCCAATCGGGTGGTTTAGACTCTGACAGCTGACAGCAGGGCGCCGCCCCCCTCTCTCCCTTTCCACTGAGCACGGCAGCCATCTTGGTTTGCCTGTCAACAATCAGACTGGACTGGAGGTACTATTGATATATTTTTTAATAAGTCGTAGAAGATGTTTGAAAGACATTAATGGCCACCTTGTGTCTCTCTGATGATCACTAAGGACTCGAAAATTAATTTGGAACGTTTTAATGTATTTTTGACAGATTTAGAGCCATGTAGCATCTGTTAGCATGTTAGCTTGTGTTCCACTGTTATGGCTGGCCAGTGCAATATTTCAAACATTTTATAATAAGTCGTAGAAGATGTTTGAAAGACATTAATGGCCACCTTTTGTCTCTCTGATGATCACTAAGGACTCGAAAATTAATTTGGAATGTTTTGGTCTATTTTTGACAGATTTAGAGCCATGTAGCATCTGTTAGCATGTTAGCTTGTGTTCCACTGTTATGGCTGGCCAGTGCAATATTTCATATATTTTTTAATAAGTCGTAGAAGATGTTTGAAAGACATTAATGGCCACCTTTTGTCTCTCTGATGATCACTAAGGACCCGAAAATTTATTTGGAACGTTTTGGGGTCTTTTGGACAGAGTTAGAGAGAGTTAGCTTCTGTTAGCATGATAGCAGCAGGAGGAAGGGAAGGAAGAAGAGAGCATTAGAAGTCAGTCAGTCAGACAGGCTGGGCTTGCTGTCAGAGGTAAGGGCATAATAATTATTTAGCTAATGCACTAAATAAAATATGTATTACATGGTCCATCTGCTTGTGGCTAGATGAAGCCTCGATTTTAGTGTTTATGTCTATTGGGCCATTTTTAAATAAATAAATAATTGTAAAACCAGCCTGTTTTTGCATGTTAGCTCCAATATAATTACTCATTGCATGTAATACAAACACATTTGCAAGCCCATTATTTACTGTATGTTCAATTTGTGTACAGTGTGTGTGGAGCAGCAGACAGCTGTCAGAGTGGTGGACACATATGACATTTATTTTCTATATGCAAAGGTGAGTTGTCATGTAGAACCGACAGAATGATAACATTTAGTTTTATATTCCTTTTTTTATTCAACATTATTGGCTAAAATGTACATGTTGTTCACATGCAATAAAGACATTGTGTCAGACAGGAAAAACAAAGTGCTCGTACCGGTACTACACCAAGTTTACACGGGCGTGTATGGGGTTCGACACCCTGGAGTGCTAAAAATAAACCTGTCTGTCACAGTCTGTTGTATGTGTGACTTTATGAAATGTCCAATTCAATATTTCACTAAGCTAGACAGTTGTCAACCCTTTTCATTTAAAGGGCCCCCAGTTTGACGTGCGTGCGTGCGTGCGTGCGTGCGTGCGTGCGTGCGTGCGTGCGGTGAGTGAGTGAGTGAGTGAGTGAGTGAGTGAGTGAGTGCGTGCGTGCGTGCGTGCGTGCGTGCGTGCGTGCGTGCGTGCGTGCGTGCGTGCGTGCGTGCGTGCGTGCGTGCGTGCGTTGAGAGAGCGTGCGTGGAGGGTCAGGGCCCAGAGGTCACTGTGCCCTCATGCCTGTGTGCGTGCGTGCGTGCGTGCGTGCGTGCGTGCGTGCGTGCGTGCGGTGCGGTGAGTGAGTGAGTGAGTGAGTGAGTGAGTGAGTGAGTGAGTGTGAGTGAGTGAGTGAGTGAGTGAGTGAGTTGAGTGAGTGTGAGTGAGTGAGTGAGTGAGTGAGTGAGTGAGTGAGTGAGTGAGTGCGTGCGTGCGTGCGTTGAGAGAGCGTGCGTGGAGGGTCAGGGCCCAGAGGTCACTGTGCCCTCATGCCTGTGTGCGTGCGTGCGTGCGTGCGTGCGTGCGTGCGTGCGTGCGTGCGTGCGTGCGGTGAGTGAGTGAGTGAGTGAGTGAGTGAGTGAGTGAGTGCGTGCGTGCGTGCGTTGAGAGAGCGTGCGTGGAGGGTCAGGGCCCAGAGGTCACTGTGCCCTCATGCCTGTGTGCGTGCGTGCGTGCGTGCGTGCGTGCGTGCGTGCGTGCGTGCGTGCGTGCGTGCGTGCGTGCGTGCGTGCGGTGAGTGAGTGAGTGAGTGAGTGAGTGAGTGTGAGTGAGTGAGTGAGTGAGTGAGTGAGTGAGTGAGTGTGAGTGAGCGAGCGGAGTCTTGAGTTGAGCAATGTAACTCTGAGAACAAAAGCAATGACCCCTGGTCAATATGAGAACCACTGTTCTGTCATATTCACATATTTCACACAGCCTGTGATGTCAATTAGCTGGGCATGCATGCAATTCAACTGAATGCCCACGAGGTGTCGTCAGTGCACAGTAACACAGAGCACAGAGTAGAGACTCTGTCCCATAGTACAGCTCTAATGTCATATTTCACTGAGGGTGATGTTATAGAAATGTCAATTTGAGTTGCTATAGATGTGTTTGTGTTAACTGAACCTTCAGAAATAAGAAAATTAACGGAATAGCTGTGAAAACCTCAAAGAACGCACTGGTTTCCTTGCGCTCCTGGCCAGCCGATCCTCTCTGACTTTAGTAAAATGTATTAGTATATCCCTGGATGACTATTGGCCTAGTCTAATGTTGCTGGGGGCCAATCGGGTGGTTTAGACTCTGACAGCTGACAGCAGGGCGCCGCCCCCCTCTCTCCCTTTCCACTGAGCACGGCAGCCATCTTGGTTTGCCTGTCAACAATCAGACTGGACTGGAGGTACTATTGATATATTTTTTAATAAGTCGTAGAAGATGTTTGAAAGACATTAATGGCCACCTTGTGTCTCTCTGATGATCACTAAGGACTCGAAAATTAATTTGGAACGTTTTAATGTATTTTTGACAGATTTAGAGCCATGTAGCATCTGTTAGCATGTTAGCTTGTGTTCCACTGTTATGGCTGGCCAGTGCAATATTTCAAACATTTTATAATAAGTCGTAGAAGATGTTTGAAAGACATTAATGGCCACCTTTTGTCTCTCTGATGATCACTAAGGACTCGAAAATTAATTTGGAATGTTTTGGTCTATTTTTGACAGATTTAGAGCCATGTAGCATCTGTTAGCATGTTAGCTTGTGTTCCACTGTTATGGCTGGCCAGTGCAATATTTCATATATTTTTTAATAAGTCGTAGAAGATGTTTGAAAGACATTAATGGCCACCTTTTGTCTCTCTGATGATCACTAAGGACCCGAAAATTTATTTGGAACGTTTTGGGGTCTTTTGGACAGAGTTAGAGAGAGTTAGCTTCTGTTAGCATGATAGCAGCAGGAGGAAGGGAAGGAAGAAGAGAGCATTAGAAGTCAGTCAGTCAGACAGGCTGGGCTTGCTGTCAGAGGTAAGGGCATAATAATTATTTAGCTAATGCACTAAATAAAATATGTATTACATGGTCCATCTGCTTGTGGCTAGATGAAGCCTCGATTTTAGTGTTTATGTCTATTGGGCCATTTTTAAATAAATAAATAATTGTAAAACCAGCCTGTTTTTGCATGTTAGCTCCAATATAATTACTCATTGCATGTAATACAAACACATTTGCAAGCCCATTATTTACTGTATGTTCAATTTGTGTACAGTGTGTGTGGAGCAGCAGACAGCTGTCAGAGTGGTGGACACATATGACATTTATTTTCTATATGCAAAGGTGAGTTGTCATGTAGAACCGACAGAATGATAACATTTAGTTTTATATTCCTTTTTTTATTCAACATTATTGGCTAAAATGTACATGTTGTTCACATGCAATAAAGACATTGTGTCAGACAGGAAAAACAAAGTGCTCGTACCGGTACTACACCAAGTTTACACGGGCGTGTATGGGGTTCGACACCCTGGAGTGCTAAAAATAAACCTGTCTGTCACAGTCTGTTGTATGTGTGACTTTATGAAATGTCCAATTCAATATTTCACTAAGCTAGACAGTTGTCAACCCTTTTCATTTAAAGGGCCCCCAGTTTGACGTGCGTGCGTGCGTGCGTGCGTGCGTGCGTGCGTGCGTGCGTGCGGTGAGTGAGTGAGTGAGTGAGTGAGTGAGTGAGTGAGTGCGTGCGTGCGTGCGTGCGTGCGTGCGTGCGTGCGTGTGTGCGTGCGTGCGTGCGTGCGTGCGTGCGTGCGTGCGTGCGTGCGTTGAGAGAGCGTGCGTGGAGGGTCAGGGCCCAGAGGTCACTGTGCCCTCATGCCTGTGTGCGTGCGTGCGTGCGTGCGTGCGTGCGTGCGTGCGTGCGTGCGTGCGGTGCGGTGAGTGAGTGAGTGAGTGAGTGAGTGAGTGAGTGAGTGAGTGAGTGTGAGTGAGTGAGTGAGTGAGTGAGTGAGTTGAGTGAGTGTGAGTGAGTGAGTGAGTGAGTGAGTGAGTGAGTGAGTGAGTGAGTGAGTGCGTGCGTGCGTGCGTTGAGAGAGCGTGCGTGGAGGGTCAGGGCCCAGAGGTCACTGTGCCCTCATGCCTGTGTGCGTGCGTGCGTGCGTGCGTGCGTGCGTGCGTGCGTGCGTGCGTGCGGTGAGTGAGTGAGTGAGTGAGTGAGTGAGTGAGTGAGTGCGTGCGTGCGTGCGTTGAGAGAGCGTGCGTGGAGGGTCAGGGCCCAGAGGTCACTGTGCCCTCATGCCTGTGTGCGTGCGTGCGTGCGTGCGTGCGTGCGTGCGTGCGTGCGTGCGTGCGTGCGTGCGTGCGTGCGTGCGTGCGGTGAGTGAGTGAGTGAGTGAGTGAGTGAGTGTGAGTGAGTGAGTGAGTGAGTGAGTGAGTGAGTGAGTGTGAGTGAGCGAGCGGAGTCTTGAGTTGAGCAATGTAACTCTGAGAACAAAAGCAATGACCCCTGGTCAATATGAGAACCACTGTTCTGTCATATTCACATATTTCACACAGCCTGTGATGTCAATTAGCTGGGCATGCATGCAATTCAACTGAATGCCCACGAGGTGTCGTCAGTGCACAGTAACACAGAGCACAGAGTAGAGACTCTGTCCCATAGTACAGCTCTAATGTCATATTTCACTGAGGGTGATGTTATAGAAATGTCAATTTGAGTTGCTATAGATGTGTTTGTGTTAACTGAACCTTCAGAAATAAGAAAATTAACGGAATAGCTGTGAAAACCTCAAAGAACGCACTGGTTTCCTTGCGCTCCTGGCCAGCCGATCCTCTCTGACTTTAGTAAAATGTATTAGTATATCCCTGGATGACTATTGGCCTAGTCTAATGTTGCTGGGGGCCAATCGGGTGGTTTAGACTCTGACAGCTGACAGCAGGGCGCCGCCCCCCTCTCTCCCTTTCCACTGAGCACGGCAGCCATCTTGGTTTGCCTGTCAACAATCAGACTGGACTGGAGGTACTATTGATATATTTTTTAATAAGTCGTAGAAGATGTTTGAAAGACATTAATGGCCACCTTGTGTCTCTCTGATGATCACTAAGGACTCGAAAATTAATTTGGAACGTTTTAATGTATTTTTGACAGATTTAGAGCCATGTAGCATCTGTTAGCATGTTAGCTTGTGTTCCACTGTTATGGCTGGCCAGTGCAATATTTCAAACATTTTATAATAAGTCGTAGAAGATGTTTGAAAGACATTAATGGCCACCTTTTGTCTCTCTGATGATCACTAAGGACTCGAAAATTAATTTGGAATGTTTTGGTCTATTTTTGACAGATTTAGAGCCATGTAGCATCTGTTAGCATGTTAGCTTGTGTTCCACTGTTATGGCTGGCCAGTGCAATATTTCATATATTTTTTAATAAGTCGTAGAAGATGTTTGAAAGACATTAATGGCCACCTTTTGTCTCTCTGATGATCACTAAGGACCCGAAAATTTATTTGGAACGTTTTGGGGTCTTTTGGACAGAGTTAGAGAGAGTTAGCTTCTGTTAGCATGATAGCAGCAGGAGGAAGGGAAGGAAGAAGAGAGCATTAGAAGTCAGTCAGTCAGACAGGCTGGGCTTGCTGTCAGAGGTAAGGGCATAATAATTATTTAGCTAATGCACTAAATAAAATATGTATTACATGGTCCATCTGCTTGTGGCTAGATGAAGCCTCGATTTTAGTGTTTATGTCTATTGGGCCATTTTTAAATAAATAAATAATTGTAAAACCAGCCTGTTTTTGCATGTTAGCTCCAATATAATTACTCATTGCATGTAATACAAACACATTTGCAAGCCCATTATTTACTGTATGTTCAATTTGTGTACAGTGTGTGTGGAGCAGCAGACAGCTGTCAGAGTGGTGGACACATATGACATTTATTTTCTATATGCAAAGGTGAGTTGTCATGTAGAACCGACAGAATGATAACATTTAGTTTTATATTCCTTTTTTTATTCAACATTATTGGCTAAAATGTACATGTTGTTCACATGCAATAAAGACATTGTGTCAGACAGGAAAAACAAAGTGCTCGTACCGGTACTACACCAAGTTTACACGGGCGTGTATGGGGTTCGACACCCTGGAGTGCTAAAAATAAACCTGTCTGTCACAGTCTGTTGTATGTGTGACTTTATGAAATGTCCAATTCAATATTTCACTAAGCTAGACAGTTGTCAACCCTTTTCATTTAAAGGGCCCCCAGTTTGACGTGCGTGCGTGCGTGCGTGCGTGCGTGCGTGCGTGCGTGCGGTGAGTGAGTGAGTGAGTGAGTGAGTGAGTGAGTGAGTGCGTGCGTGCGTGCGTGCGTGCGTGCGTGCGTGCGTGTGTGCGTGCGTGCGTGCGTGCGTGCGTGCGTGCGTTGAGAGAGCGTGCGTGGAGGGTCAGGGCCCAGAGGTCACTGTGCCCTCATGCCTGTGTGCGTGCGTGCGTGCGTGCGTGCGTGCGTGCGTGCGTGCGTGCGTGCGGTGCGGTGAGTGAGTGAGTGAGTGAGTGAGTGAGTGAGTGAGTGAGTGTGAGTGAGTGAGTGAGTGAGTGAGTGAGTTGAGTGAGTGTGAGTGAGTGAGTGAGTGAGTGAGTGAGTGAGTGAGTGAGTGAGTGAGTGCGTGCGTGCGTGCGTTGAGAGAGCGTGCGTGGAGGGTCAGGGCCCAGAGGTCACTGTGCCCTCATGCCTGTGTGCGTGCGTGCGTGCGTGCGTGCGTGCGTGCGTGCGTGCGTGCGTGCGTGCGTGCGTGCGGTGAGTGAGTGAGTGAGTGAGTGAGTGAGTGAGTGAGTGCGTGCGTGCGTGCGTTGAGAGAGCGTGCGTGGAGGGTCAGGGCCCAGAGGTCACTGTGCCCTCATGCCTGTGTGCGTGCGTGCGTGCGTGCGTGCGTGCGTGCGTGCGTGCGTGCGTGCGTGCGTGCGTGCGTGCGTGCGTGCGTGCGTGCGTGCGTGCGGTGAGTGAGTGAGTGAGTGAGTGAGTGAGTGTGAGTGAGTGAGTGAGTGAGTGAGTGAGTGAGTGAGTGAGTGTGAGTGAGCGAGCGGAGTCTTGAGTTGAGCAATGTAACTCTGAGAACAAAAGCAATGACCCCTGGTCAATATGAGAACCACTGTTCTGTCATATTCACATATTTCACACAGCCTGTGATGTCAATTAGCTGGGCATGCATGCAATTCAACTGAATGCCCACGAGGTGTCGTCAGTGCACAGTAACACAGAGCACAGAGTAGAGACTCTGTCCCATAGTACAGCTCTAATGTCATATTTCACTGAGGGTGATGTTATAGAAATGTCAATTTGAGTTGCTATAGATGTGTTTGTGTTAACTGAACCTTCAGAAATAAGAAAATTAACGGAATAGCTGTGAAAACCTCAAAGAACGCACTGGTTTCCTTGCGCTCCTGGCCAGCCGATCCTCTCTGACTTTAGTAAAATGTATTAGTATATCCCTGGATGACTATTGGCCTAGTCTAATGTTGCTGGGGGCCAATCGGGTGGTTTAGACTCTGACAGCTGACAGCAGGGCGCCGCCCCCCTCTCTCCCTTTCCACTGAGCACGGCAGCCATCTTGGTTTGCCTGTCAACAATCAGACTGGACTGGAGGTACTATTGATATATTTTTTAATAAGTCGTAGAAGATGTTTGAAAGACATTAATGGCCACCTTGTGTCTCTCTGATGATCACTAAGGACTCGAAAATTAATTTGGAACGTTTTAATGTATTTTTGACAGATTTAGAGCCATGTAGCATCTGTTAGCATGTTAGCTTGTGTTCCACTGTTATGGCTGGCCAGTGCAATATTTCAAACATTTTATAATAAGTCGTAGAAGATGTTTGAAAGACATTAATGGCCACCTTTTGTCTCTCTGATGATCACTAAGGACTCGAAAATTAATTTGGAATGTTTTGGTCTATTTTTGACAGATTTAGAGCCATGTAGCATCTGTTAGCATGTTAGCTTGTGTTCCACTGTTATGGCTGGCCAGTGCAATATTTCATATATTTTTTAATAAGTCGTAGAAGATGTTTGAAAGACATTAATGGCCACCTTTTGTCTCTCTGATGATCACTAAGGACCCGAAAATTTATTTGGAACGTTTTGGGGTCTTTTGGACAGAGTTAGAGAGAGTTAGCTTCTGTTAGCATGATAGCAGCAGGAGGAAGGGAAGGAAGAAGAGAGCATTAGAAGTCAGTCAGTCAGACAGGCTGGGCTTGCTGTCAGAGGTAAGGGCATAATAATTATTTAGCTAATGCACTAAATAAAATATGTATTACATGGTCCATCTGCTTGTGGCTAGATGAAGCCTCGATTTTAGTGTTTATGTCTATTGGGCCATTTTTAAATAAATAAATAATTGTAAAACCAGCCTGTTTTTGCATGTTAGCTCCAATATAATTACTCATTGCATGTAATACAAACACATTTGCAAGCCCATTATTTACTGTATGTTCAATTTGTGTACAGTGTGTGTGGAGCAGCAGACAGCTGTCAGAGTGGTGGACACATATGACATTTATTTTCTATATGCAAAGGTGAGTTGTCATGTAGAACCGACAGAATGATAACATTTAGTTTTATATTCCTTTTTTTATTCAACATTATTGGCTAAAATGTACATGTTGTTCACATGCAATAAAGACATTGTGTCAGACAGGAAAAACAAAGTGCTCGTACCGGTACTACACCAAGTTTACACGGGCGTGTATGGGGTTCGACACCCTGGAGTGCTAAAAATAAACCTGTCTGTCACAGTCTGTTGTATGTGTGACTTTATGAAATGTCCAATTCAATATTTCACTAAGCTAGACAGTTGTCAACCCTTTTCATTTAAAGGGCCCCCAGTTTGACGTGCGTGCGTGCGTGCGTGCGTGCGTGCGTGCGTGCGGTGAGTGAGTGAGTGAGTGAGTGAGTGAGTGAGTGAGTGCGTGCGTGCGTGCGTGCGTGCGTGCGTGCGTGCGTGCGTGCGTGCGTGCGTGCGTGCGTGCGTGCGTGCGTGCGTGCGTGCGTGCGTGCGTGCGTGCGTGCGTTGAGAGAGCGTGCGTGGAGGGTCAGGGCCCAGAGGTCACTGTGCCCTCATGCCTGTGTGCGTGCGTGCGTGCGTGCGTGCGTGCGTGCGTGCGTGCGTGCGGTGCGGTGAGTGAGTGAGTGAGTGAGTGAGTGAGTGAGTGAGTGAGTGAGTGTGAGTGAGTGAGTGAGTGAGTGAGTGAGTTGAGTGAGTGTGAGTGAGTGAGTGAGTGAGTGAGTGAGTGAGTGAGTGAGTGAGTGCGTGCGTGCGTGCGTTGAGAGAGCGTGCGTGGAGGGTCAGGGCCCAGAGGTCACTGTGCCCTCATGCCTGTGTGCGTGCGTGCGTGCGTGCGTGCGTGCGTGCGTGCGTGCGTGCGTGCGGTGAGTGAGTGAGTGAGTGAGTGAGTGAGTGAGTGAGTGCGTGCGTGCGTGCGTTGAGAGAGCGTGCGTGGAGGGTCAGGGCCCAGAGGTCACTGTGCCCTCATGCCTGTGTGCGTGCGTGCGTGCGTGCGTGCGTGCGTGCGTGCGTGCGTGCGTGCGTGCGTGCGTGCGTGCGTGCGGTGAGTGAGTGAGTGAGTGAGTGAGTGAGTGTGAGTGAGTGAGTGAGTGAGTGAGTGAGTGAGTGAGTGTGAGTGAGCGAGCGGAGTCTTGAGTTGAGCAATGTAACTCTGAGAACAAAAGCAATGACCCCTGGTCAATATGAGAACCACTGTTCTGTCATATTCACATATTTCACACAGCCTGTGATGTCAATTAGCTGGGCATGCATGCAATTCAACTGAATGCCCACGAGGTGTCGTCAGTGCACAGTAACACAGAGCACAGAGTAGAGACTCTGTCCCATAGTACAGCTCTAATGTCATATTTCACTGAGGGTGATGTTATAGAAATGTCAATTTGAGTTGCTATAGATGTGTTTGTGTTAACTGAACCTTCAGAAATAAGAAAATTAACGGAATAGCTGTGAAAACCTCAAAGAACGCACTGGTTTCCTTGCGCTCCTGGCCAGCCGATCCTCTCTGACTTTAGTAAAATGTATTAGTATATCCCTGGATGACTATTGGCCTAGTCTAATGTTGCTGGGGGCCAATCGGGTGGTTTAGACTCTGACAGCTGACAGCAGGGCGCCGCCCCCCTCTCTCCCTTTCCACTGAGCACGGCAGCCATCTTGGTTTGCCTGTCAACAATCAGACTGGACTGGAGGTACTATTGATATATTTTTTAATAAGTCGTAGAAGATGTTTGAAAGACATTAATGGCCACCTTGTGTCTCTCTGATGATCACTAAGGACTCGAAAATTAATTTGGAACGTTTTAATGTATTTTTGACAGATTTAGAGCCATGTAGCATCTGTTAGCATGTTAGCTTGTGTTCCACTGTTATGGCTGGCCAGTGCAATATTTCAAACATTTTATAATAAGTCGTAGAAGATGTTTGAAAGACATTAATGGCCACCTTTTGTCTCTCTGATGATCACTAAGGACTCGAAAATTAATTTGGAATGTTTTGGTCTATTTTTGACAGATTTAGAGCCATGTAGCATCTGTTAGCATGTTAGCTTGTGTTCCACTGTTATGGCTGGCCAGTGCAATATTTCATATATTTTTTAATAAGTCGTAGAAGATGTTTGAAAGACATTAATGGCCACCTTTTGTCTCTCTGATGATCACTAAGGACCCGAAAATGTATTTGGAACGTTTTGGGGTCTTTTGGACAGAGTTAGAGAGAGTTAGCTTCTGTTAGCATGATAGCAGCAGGAGGAAGGGAAGGAAGAAGAGAGCATTAGAAGTCAGTCAGTCAGACAGGCTGGGCTTGCTGTCAGAGGTAAGGGCATAATAATTATTTAGCTAATGCACTAAATCAAATATGTATTACATGGTCCATCTGCTTGTGGCTAGATGAAGCCTCGATTTTAGTGTTTATGTCTATTGGGCCATTTTTAAATAAATAAATAATTGTAAAACCAGCCTGTTTTTGCATGTTAGCTCCAATATAATTACTCATTGCATGTAATACAAACACATTTGCAAGCCCATTATTTACTGTATGTTCAATTTGTGTACAGTGTGTGTGGAGCAGCAGACAGCTGTCAGAGTGGTGGACACATATGACATTTATTTTCTATATGCAAAGGTGAGTTGTCATGTAGAACCGACAGAATGATAACATTTAGTTTTATATTCCTTTTTTTATTCAACATTATTGGCTAAAATGTACATGTTGTTCACATGCAATAAAGACATTGTGTCAGACAGGAAAAACAAAGTGCTCGTACCGGTACTACACCAAGTTTACACGGGCGTGTATGGGGTTCGACACCCTGGAGTGCTAAAAATAAACCTGTCTGTCACAGTCTGTTGTATGTGTGACTTTATGAAATGTCCAATTCAATATTTCACTAAGCTAGACAGTTGTCAACCCTTTTCATTTAAAGGGCCCCCAGTTTGACGTGCGTGCGTGCGTGCGTGCGTGCGTGCGTGCGTGCGTGCGGTGAGTGAGTGAGTGAGTGAGTGAGTGAGTGAGTGAGTGCGTGCGTGCGTGCGTGCGTGCGTGCGTGCGTGCGTGCGTGCGTGCGTGCGTGCGTGCGTGCGTGCGTGCGTTGAGAGAGCGTGCGTGGAGGGTCAGGGCCCAGAGGTCACTGTGCCCTCATGCCTGTGTGCGTGCGTGCGTGCGTGCGTGCGTGCGTGCGTGCGTGCGTGCGTGCGTGCGGTGCGGTGAGTGAGTGAGTGAGTGAGTGAGTGAGTGAGTGAGTGAGTGTGAGTGAGTGAGTGAGTGAGTGAGTGAGTTGAGTGAGTGTGAGTGAGTGAGTGAGTGAGTGAGTGAGTGAGTGAGTGAGTGAGTGCGTGCGTGCGTGCGTTGAGAGAGCGTGCGTGGAGGGTCAGGGCCCAGAGGTCACTGTGCCCTCATGCCTGTGTGCGTGCGTGCGTGCGTGCGTGCGTGCGTGCGTGCGTGCGTGCGTGCGTGCGTGCGTGCGGTGAGTGAGTGAGTGAGTGAGTGAGTGAGTGAGTGAGTGCGTGCGTGCGTGCGTTGAGAGAGCGTGCGTGGAGGGTCAGGGCCCAGAGGTCACTGTGCCCTCATGCCTGTGTGCGTGCGTGCGTGCGTGCGTGCGTGCGTGCGTGCGTGCGTGCGTGCGTGCGTGCGTGCGTGCGTGCGGTGAGTGAGTGAGTGAGTGAGTGAGTGAGTGTGAGTGAGTGAGTGAGTGAGTGAGTGAGTGAGTGAGTGTGAGTGAGCGAGCGGAGTCTTGAGTTGAGCAATGTAACTCTGAGAACAAAAGCAATGACCCCTGGTCAATATGAGAACCACTGTTCTGTCATATTCACATATTTCACACAGCCTGTGATGTCAATTAGCTGGGCATGCATGCAATTCAACTGAATGCCCACGAGGTGTCGTCAGTGCACAGTAACACAGAGCACAGAGTAGAGACTCTGTCCCATAGTACAGCTCTAATGTCATATTTCACTGAGGGTGATGTTATAGAAATGTCAATTTGAGTTGCTATAGATGTGTTTGTGTTAACTGAACCTTCAGAAATAAGAAAATTAACGGAATAGCTGTGAAAACCTCAAAGAACGCACTGGTTTCCTTGCGCTCCTGGCCAGCCGATCCTCTCTGACTTTAGTAAAATGTATTAGTATATCCCTGGATGACTATTGGCCTAGTCTAATGTTGCTGGGGGCCAATCGGGTGGTTTAGACTCTGACAGCTGACAGCAGGGCGCCGCCCCCCTCTCTCCCTTTCCACTGAGCACGGCAGCCATCTTGGTTTGCCTGTCAACAATCAGACTGGACTGGAGGTACTATTGATATATTTTTTAATAAGTCGTAGAAGATGTTTGAAAGACATTAATGGCCACCTTGTGTCTCTCTGATGATCACTAAGGACTCGAAAATTAATTTGGAACGTTTTAATGTATTTTTGACAGATTTAGAGCCATGTAGCATCTGTTAGCATGTTAGCTTGTGTTCCACTGTTATGGCTGGCCAGTGCAATATTTCAAACATTTTATAATAAGTCGTAGAAGATGTTTGAAAGACATTAATGGCCACCTTTTGTCTCTCTGATGATCACTAAGGACTCGAAAATTAATTTGGAATGTTTTGGTCTATTTTTGACAGATTTAGAGCCATGTAGCATCTGTTAGCATGTTAGCTTGTGTTCCACTGTTATGGCTGGCCAGTGCAATATTTCATATATTTTTTAATAAGTCGTAGAAGATGTTTGAAAGACATTAATGGCCACCTTTTGTCTCTCTGATGATCACTAAGGACCCGAAAATTTATTTGGAACGTTTTGGGGTCTTTTGGACAGAGTTAGAGAGAGTTAGCTTCTGTTAGCATGATAGCAGCAGGAGGAAGGGAAGGAAGAAGAGAGCATTAGAAGTCAGTCAGTCAGACAGGCTGGGCTTGCTGTCAGAGGTAAGGGCATAATAATTATTTAGCTAATGCACTAAATAAAATATGTATTACATGGTCCATCTGCTTGTGGCTAGATGAAGCCTCGATTTTAGTGTTTATGTCTATTGGGCCATTTTTAAATAAATAAATAATTGTAAAACCAGCCTGTTTTTGCATGTTAGCTCCAATATAATTACTCATTGCATGTAATACAAACACATTTGCAAGCCCATTATTTACTGTATGTTCAATTTGTGTACAGTGTGTGTGGAGCAGCAGACAGCTGTCAGAGTGGTGGACACATATGACATTTATTTTCTATATGCAAAGGTGAGTTGTCATGTAGAACCGACAGAATGATAACATTTAGTTTTATATTCCTTTTTTTATTCAACATTATTGGCTAAAATGTACATGTTGTTCACATGCAATAAAGACATTGTGTCAGACAGGAAAAACAAAGTGCTCGTACCGGTACTACACCAAGTTTACACGGGCGTGTATGGGGTTCGACACCCTGGAGTGCTAAAAATAAACCTGTCTGTCACAGTCTGTTGTATGTGTGACTTTATGAAATGTCCAATTCAATATTTCACTAAGCTAGACAGTTGTCAACCCTTTTCATTTAAAGGGCCCCCAGTTTGACGTGCGTGCGTGCGTGCGTGCGTGCGTGCGTGCGTGCGTGCGGTGAGTGAGTGAGTGAGTGAGTGAGTGAGTGAGTGAGTGCGTGCGTGCGTGCGTGCGTGCGTGCGTGCGTGCGTGTGTGCGTGCGTGCGTGCGTGCGTGCGTGCGTGCGTTGAGAGAGCGTGCGTGGAGGGTCAGGGCCCAGAGGTCACTGTGCCCTCATGCCTGTGTGCGTGCGTGCGTGCGTGCGTGCGTGCGTGCGTGCGTGCGTGCGGTGCGGTGAGTGAGTGAGTGAGTGAGTGAGTGAGTGAGTGAGTGAGTGTGAGTGAGTGAGTGAGTGAGTGAGTGAGTTGAGTGAGTGTGAGTGAGTGAGTGAGTGAGTGAGTGAGTGAGTGAGTGAGTGAGTGCGTGCGTGCGTGCGTTGAGAGAGCGTGCGTGGAGGGTCAGGGCCCAGAGGTCACTGTGCCCTCATGCCTGTGTGCGTGCGTGCGTGCGTGCGTGCGTGCGTGCGTGCGTGCGTGCGTGCGGTGAGTGAGTGAGTGAGTGAGTGAGTGAGTGAGTGAGTGCGTGCGTGCGTGCGTTGAGAGAGCGTGCGTGGAGGGTCAGGGCCCAGAGGTCACTGTGCCCTCATGCCTGTGTGCGTGCGTGCGTGCGTGCGTGCGTGCGTGCGTGCGTGCGTGCGTGCGTGCGTGCGTGCGTGCGTGCGTGCGTGCGGTGAGTGAGTGAGTGAGTGAGTGAGTGAGTGTGAGTGAGTGAGTGAGTGAGTGAGTGAGTGAGTGAGTGTGAGTGAGCGAGCGGAGTCTTGAGTTGAGCAATGTAACTCTGAGAACAAAAGCAATGACCCCTGGTCAATATGAGAACCACTGTTCTGTCATATTCACATATTTCACACAGCCTGTGATGTCAATTAGCTGGGCATGCATGCAATTCAACTGAATGCCCACGAGGTGTCGTCAGTGCACAGTAACACAGAGCACAGAGTAGAGACTCTGTCCCATAGTACAGCTCTAATGTCATATTTCACTGAGGGTGATGTTATAGAAATGTCAATTTGAGTTGCTATAGATGTGTTTGTGTTAACTGAACCTTCAGAAATAAGAAAATTAACGGAATAGCTGTGAAAACCTCAAAGAACGCACTGGTTTCCTTGCGCTCCTGGCCAGCCGATCCTCTCTGACTTTAGTAAAATGTATTAGTATATCCCTGGATGACTATTGGCCTAGTCTAATGTTGCTGGGGGCCAATCGGGTGGTTTAGACTCTGACAGCTGACAGCAGGGCGCCGCCCCCCTCTCTCCCTTTCCACTGAGCACGGCAGCCATCTTGGTTTGCCTGTCAACAATCAGACTGGACTGGAGGTACTATTGATATATTTTTTAATAAGTCGTAGAAGATGTTTGAAAGACATTAATGGCCACCTTGTGTCTCTCTGATGATCACTAAGGACTCGAAAATTAATTTGGAACGTTTTAATGTATTTTTGACAGATTTAGAGCCATGTAGCATCTGTTAGCATGTTAGCTTGTGTTCCACTGTTATGGCTGGCCAGTGCAATATTTCAAACATTTTATAATAAGTCGTAGAAGATGTTTGAAAGACATTAATGGCCACCTTTTGTCTCTCTGATGATCACTAAGGACTCGAAAATTAATTTGGAATGTTTTGGTCTATTTTTGACAGATTTAGAGCCATGTAGCATCTGTTAGCATGTTAGCTTGTGTTCCACTGTTATGGCTGGCCAGTGCAATATTTCATATATTTTTTAATAAGTCGTAGAAGATGTTTGAAAGACATTAATGGCCACCTTTTGTCTCTCTGATGATCACTAAGGACCCGAAAATTTATTTGGAACGTTTTGGGGTCTTTTGGACAGAGTTAGAGAGAGTTAGCTTCTGTTAGCATGATAGCAGCAGGAGGAAGGGAAGGAAGAAGAGAGCATTAGAAGTCAGTCAGTCAGACAGGCTGGGCTTGCTGTCAGAGGTAAGGGCATAATAATTATTTAGCTAATGCACTAAATAAAATATGTATTACATGGTCCATCTGCTTGTGGCTAGATGAAGCCTCGATTTTAGTGTTTATGTCTATTGGGCCATTTTTAAATAAATAAATAATTGTAAAACCAGCCTGTTTTTGCATGTTAGCTCCAATATAATTACTCATTGCATGTAATACAAACACATTTGCAAGCCCATTATTTACTGTATGTTCAATTTGTGTACAGTGTGTGTGGAGCAGCAGACAGCTGTCAGAGTGGTGGACACATATGACATTTATTTTCTATATGCAAAGGTGAGTTGTCATGTAGAACCGACAGAATGATAACATTTAGTTTTATATTCCTTTTTTTATTCAACATTATTGGCTAAAATGTACATGTTGTTCACATGCAATAAAGACATTGTGTCAGACAGGAAAAACAAAGTGCTCGTACCGGTACTACACCAAGTTTACACGGGCGTGTATGGGGTTCGACACCCTGGAGTGCTAAAAATAAACCTGTCTGTCACAGTCTGTTGTATGTGTGACTTTATGAAATGTCCAATTCAATATTTCACTAAGCTAGACAGTTGTCAACCCTTTTCATTTAAAGGGCCCCCAGTTTGACGTGCGTGCGTGCGTGCGTGCGTGCGTGCGTGCGTGCGTGCGGTGAGTGAGTGAGTGAGTGAGTGAGTGAGTGAGTGAGTGCGTGCGTGCGTGCGTGCGTGCGTGCGTGCGTGCGTGTGTGCGTGCGTGCGTGCGTGCGTGCGTGCGTGCGTTGAGAGAGCGTGCGTGGAGGGTCAGGGCCCAGAGGTCACTGTGCCCTCATGCCTGTGTGCGTGCGTGCGTGCGTGCGTGCGTGCGTGCGTGCGTGCGTGCGGTGCGGTGAGTGAGTGAGTGAGTGAGTGAGTGAGTGAGTGAGTGAGTGTGAGTGAGTGAGTGAGTGAGTGAGTGAGTTGAGTGAGTGTGAGTGAGTGAGTGAGTGAGTGAGTGAGTGAGTGAGTGAGTGAGTGCGTGCGTGCGTGCGTTGAGAGAGCGTGCGTGGAGGGTCAGGGCCCAGAGGTCACTGTGCCCTCATGCCTGTGTGCGTGCGTGCGTGCGTGCGTGCGTGCGTGCGTGCGTGCGTGCGTGCGGTGAGTGAGTGAGTGAGTGAGTGAGTGAGTGAGTGAGTGCGTGCGTGCGTGCGTTGAGAGAGCGTGCGTGGAGGGTCAGGGCCCAGAGGTCACTGTGCCCTCATGCCTGTGTGCGTGCGTGCGTGCGTGCGTGCGTGCGTGCGTGCGTGCGTGCGTGCGTGCGTGCGTGCGTGCGTGCGTGCGTGCGTGCGGTGAGTGAGTGAGTGAGTGAGTGAGTGAGTGTGAGTGAGTGAGTGAGTGAGTGAGTGAGTGAGTGAGTGTGAGTGAGCGAGCGGAGTCTTGAGTTGAGCAATGTAACTCTGAGAACAAAAGCAATGACCCCTGGTCAATATGAGAACCACTGTTCTGTCATATTCACATATTTCACACAGCCTGTGATGTCAATTAGCTGGGCATGCATGCAATTCAACTGAATGCCCACGAGGTGTCGTCAGTGCACAGTAACACAGAGCACAGAGTAGAGACTCTGTCCCATAGTACAGCTCTAATGTCATATTTCACTGAGGGTGATGTTATAGAAATGTCAATTTGAGTTGCTATAGATGTGTTTGTGTTAACTGAACCTTCAGAAATAAGAAAATTAACGGAATAGCTGTGAAAACCTCAAAGAACGCACTGGTTTCCTCGCGCAGGGGCCTTGTGCCTCTATAGGTACAGCAGACAGCTGTCAAACTGGGGTCAAACTATTAATGAGTGGACATAAAGGGTTCTGGTCGTCCTTGTTCCGGGACTGGGTAGTAAATGAATCTACTGGGCTTAATGCCAAGTCAATTGGTCAGGGGAGACCAATGTAGGATGGCAGGGCAGTGATTGTGCCGTATTAGAAGTTGAATAAATTATAAATGAATTAATCTGTGGGTTATTGTGTTATCCCAGAGGTAGTGTGGATTGTGGAATAACTCTATCCGATCCCCCATGACTGAAAAACCTCAGTTATAATGTGTCTGGGTTGTGTAGGAAGCGAGAACCAGTCATCAGAAATGAGTCCGAAATGAGGAAAGTTGTGAATTCGCCAATGTAAAAATTCATAATTAAATCCTGGAGAGGGTTAAGGGTCTGCAATTAATTTTCAGCAGAATGCGGGTGCCCTACTATACTAATCCCTGCAGCCGGACTGTCAGGGGTGCTTCATATAGGATCCATGGGTCCTGGCATACTAGCATGTACGTTTTAAGGGTGTATCCATGCAGCCGGACGGTCAGGGGTGCTTCATATAGGATCCATGGGTCCTGGCATACTAGCATGTACGTTTTAAGGGTGTAATCAATCTGGTTAGTTATCTGTAGCTGCACGGCTTTACTCCTCTGGGAAATTGATGTGGCTGATTCCACCATGTCATTCAGTCATCTCTTCATTCTAGCTTTCATACATATTAGAAATCAAATGTTTAAGAATGAGTGAAAATAGCTGATCTACAAGCTTCGCGCCGCATCGTGAGCTTGCTTGTTCTAATTACGAATAGTTTGTGCATTCAGGTATTATGAATTATAATAACATTTCGTGCAAACACTCAAGCAGGACATTATTGTCTCCACCAGGCCGAAGGCATGGGGAGAGAGTATGTTTTGCACTCCGTCCGTCCGTGTGTCTGTCCGTCTAATCTCCGGCACCGTCAACCCAGTCGATGCCAAATTTTGTGCACACACTCCCTGGATGCCAACGGCCTGTTATAGCGCCACCAGTAGGCCGCTTTGTATAAAGCAAGTTTTTGGACAGTACACCTACAGATTTTGTCCAAACATCACGCAAATTGGTACACAGTCTCTCTAGAGCCATTCAACGAAATGGGTCTTTCAGATTTCTCAGACTCCATCCTGATTGGCTAAGATTGGCTTCCAAAGTTTGCAGTAGTGCTCAGTTTCAAACAAAATGCTGCAAATCATGAACACATTGTGTGATTCCCCAGAAATTGCTCACGCACATTCCCACTAGGCCGAGGAAGAAATGCCACATGGAAATTTTCAACTCAGCCTCATGGTGGCGCTATAACTGGCCGAAAAGTGTATTTACTGCACGGATCTGTGGAGGAGAAACCATTCCAAAGTCCATTCCAGGCCATGCCCGCCTCCACGGGCAGGGAGGCGGGTTAAAGAGTAAAGGAACGCGTCGCACGCACGCACGCACGCACGTCTCTCCTGCCGACTGGCCATGTGTGTGACTTTGCACTTAGAAGAGCACACAAGTGTGTATTTACTAAGGTTTTCAATAGACAGGTCGCGAGGCCCGGGCTCTCCTTCCCCGACAACTGTCGAGTTAGAGAGTTGTACGGCTCCATTTGGACACCCCTCAAGGAACCCACAGAGTTCCCGGAATCCACTTTGAGAACCACCGTTATTGTAGAGGCGTCACACTTTGTTTGAAAGCAGCAGATCTACGAGCTCGGCGGATAGCACTCGGCGCACGGCTTTTTCTTTCAAGGTCACCTCGGGCCAGGGTCACCTCGGGACACCATGGGCGGGCACCTTTGAGCCGAGGCGCCTCCCACGGTAGAAAAATAGTAGAAATGACTCTATTGGGGGAGGGAAAGACTCTATTGGGGCGGGTCCAATAGGAACGCACCGGAAAAGGAACGCACCGGCCGAAGGAGGAACGCGGAGGCGCCGCGTTCCACTTATCGGGCCTTTGGGCCCGCCGCGGGCGGACGGGGCGACGCCGGGGCGCGCCGGGCGCGTCCCTCATCTCCGGGCGCCCCGGGGACCGGGAAGGGCCAAAATTTTTTTTGCGCGGCCCCCTTCGGGGGCCCGCGCAGGGCCTCGGGCCAAAACCTCAAAGAACGGTTGGGGTCCTTTGCGCTCCTGGCCAGCCGATCCTCTCTGACTTTAGTAAAATGTATTAGTATATCCCTGGATGACTATTGGCCTAGTCTAATGTTGCTGGGGGCCAATCGGGTGGTTTAGACTCTGACAGCTGACAGCAGGGCGCCGCCCCCCTCTCTCCCTTTCCACTGAGCACGGCAGCCATCTTGGTTTGCCTGTCAACAATCAGACTGGACTGGAGGTACTATTGATATATTTTTTAATAAGTCGTAGAAGATGTTTGAAAGACATTAATGGCCACCTTGTGTCTCTCTGATGATCACTAAGGACTCGAAAATTAATTTGGAACGTTTTAATGTATTTTTGACAGATTTAGAGCCATGTAGCATCTGTTAGCATGTTAGCTTGTGTTCCACTGTTATGGCTGGCCAGTGCAATATTTCAAACATTTTATAATAAGTCGTAGAAGATGTTTGAAAGACATTAATGGCCACCTTTTGTCTCTCTGATGATCACTAAGGACTCGAAAATTAATTTGGAATGTTTTGGTCTATTTTTGACAGATTTAGAGCCATGTAGCATCTGTTAGCATGTTAGCTTGTGTTCCACTGTTATGGCTGGCCAGTGCAATATTTCATATATTTTTTAATAAGTCGTAGAAGATGTTTGAAAGACATTAATGGCCACCTTTTGTCTCTCTGATGATCACTAAGGACCCGAAAATGTATTTGGAACGTTTTGGGGTCTTTTGGACAGAGTTAGAGAGAGTTAGCTTCTGTTAGCATGATAGCAGCAGGAGGAAGGGAAGGAAGAAGAGAGCATTAGAAGTCAGTCAGTCAGACAGGCTGGGCTTGCTGTCAGAGGTAAGGGCATAATAATTATTTAGCTAATGCACTAAATCAAATATGTATTACATGGTCCATCTGCTTGTGGCTAGATGAAGCCTCGATTTTAGTGTTTATGTCTATTGGGCCATTTTTAAATAAATAAATAATTGTAAAACCAGCCTGTTTTTGCATGTTAGCTCCAATATAATTACTCATTGCATGTAATACAAACACATTTGCAAGCCCATTATTTACTGTATGTTCAATTTGTGTACAGTGTGTGTGGAGCAGCAGACAGCTGTCAGAGTGGTGGACACATATGACATTTATTTTCTATATGCAAAGGTGAGTTGTCATGTAGAACCGACAGAATGATAACATTTAGTTTTATATTCCTTTTTTTATTCAACATTATTGGCTAAAATGTACATGTTGTTCACATGCAATAAAGACATTGTGTCAGACAGGAAAAACAAAGTGCTCGTACCGGTACTACACCAAGTTTACACGGGCGTGTATGGGGTTCGACACCCTGGAGTGCTAAAAATAAACCTGTCTGTCACAGTCTGTTGTATGTGTGACTTTATGAAATGTCCAATTCAATATTTCACTAAGCTAGACAGTTGTCAACCCTTTTCATTTAAAGGGCCCCCAGTTTGACGTGCGTGCGTGCGTGCGTGCGTGCGTGCGTGCGTGCGTGCGTGCGTGCGTGCGGTGAGTGAGTGAGTGAGTGAGTGAGTGAGTGAGTGCGTGCGTGCGTGCGTGCGTGCGTGCGTGCGTGCGTGCGTTGAGAGAGCGTGCGTGGAGGGTCAGGGCCCAGAGGTCACTGTGCCCTCATGCCTGTGTGCGTGCGTGCGTGCGTGCGTGCGTGCGTGCGGTGCGGTGAGTGAGTGAGTGAGTGAGTGAGTGAGTGAGTGAGTGAGTGAGTGTGAGTGAGTGAGTGAGTGAGTGAGTGAGTTGAGTGAGTGTGAGTGAGTGAGTGAGTGAGTGAGTGAGTGAGTGAGTGAGTGAGTGAGTGCGTGCGTGCGTTGAGAGAGCGTGCGTGGAGGGTCAGGGCCCAGAGGTCACTGTGCCCTCATGCCTGTGTGCGTGCGTGCGTGCGTGCGTGCGTGCGTGCGTGCGTGCGTGCGTGCGTGCGTGCGTGCGTGCGTGCGTGCGGTGAGTGAGTGAGTGAGTGAGTGAGTGAGTGAGTGAGTGCGTGCGTGCGTGCGTTGAGAGAGCGTGCGTGGAGGGTCAGGGCCCAGAGGTCACTGTGCCCTCATGCCTGTGTGCGTGCGTGCGTGCGTGCGTGCGTGCGTGCGTGCGTGCGTGCGTGCGTGCGTGCGTGCGTGCGGTGAGTGAGTGAGTGAGTGAGTGAGTGAGTGTGAGTGAGTGAGTGAGTGAGTGAGTGAGTGAGTGTGAGTGAGCGAGCGGAGTCTTGAGTTGAGCAATGTAACTCTGAGAACAAAAGCAATGACCCCTGGTCAATATGAGAACCACTGTTCTGTCATATTCACATATTTCACACAGCCTGTGATGTCAATTAGCTGGGCATGCATGCAATTCAACTGAATGCCCACGAGGTGTCGTCAGTGCACAGTAACACAGAGCACAGAGTAGAGACTCTGTCCCATAGTACAGCTCTAATGTCATATTTCACTGAGGGTGATGTTATAGAAATGTCAATTTGAGTTGCTATAGATGTGTTTGTGTTAACTGAACCTTCAGAAATAAGAAAATTAACGGAATAGCTGTGAAAACCTCAAAGAACGCACTGGTTTCCTCGCGCAGGGGCCTTGTGCCTCTATAGGTACAGCAGACAGCTGTCAAACTGGGGTCAAACTATTAATGAGTGGACATAAAGGGTTCTGGTCGTCCTTGTTCCGGGACTGGGTAGTAAATGAATCTACTGGGCTTAATGCCAAGTCAATTGGTCAGGGGAGACCAATGTAGGATGGCAGGGCAGTGATTGTGCCGTATTAGAAGTTGAATAAATTATAAATGAATTAATCTGTGGGTTATTGTGTTATCCCAGAGGTAGTGTGGATTGTGGAATAACTCTATCCGATCCCCCATGACTGAAAAACCTCAGTTATAATGTGTCTGGGTTGTGTAGGAAGCGAGAACCAGTCATCAGAAATGAGTCCGAAATGAGGAAAGTTGTGAATTCGCCAATGTAAAAATTCATAATTAAATCCTGGAGAGGGTTAAGGGTCTGCAATTAATTTTCAGCAGAATGCGGGTGCCCTACTATACTAATCCCTGCAGCCGGACTGTCAGGGGTGCTTCATATAGGATCCATGGGTCCTGGCATACTAGCATGTACGTTTTAAGGGTGTATCCATGCAGCCGGACGGTCAGGGGTGCTTCATATAGGATCCATGGGTCCTGGCATACTAGCATGTACGTTTTAAGGGTGTAATCAATCTGGTTAGTTATCTGTAGCTGCACGGCTTTACTCCTCTGGGAAATTGATGTGGCTGATTCCACCATGTCATTCAGTCATCTCTTCATTCTAGCTTTCATACATATTAGAAATCAAATGTTTAAGAATGAGTGAAAATAGCTGATCTACAAGCTTCGCGCCGCATCGTGAGCTTGCTTGTTCTAATTACGAATAGTTTGTGCATTCAGGTATTATGAATTATAATAACATTTCGTGCAAACACTCAAGCAGGACATTATTGTCTCCACCAGGCCGAAGGCATGGGGAGAGAGTATGTTTTGCACTCCGTCCGTCCGTGTGTCTGTCCGTCTAATCTCCGGCACCGTCAACCCAGTCGATGCCAAATTTTGTGCACACACTCCCTGGATGCCAACGGCCTGTTATAGCGCCACCAGTAGGCCGCTTTGTATAAAGCAAGTTTTTGGACAGTACACCTACAGATTTTGTCCAAACATCACGCAAATTGGTACACAGTCTCTCTAGAGCCATTCAACGAAATGGGTCTTTCAGATTTCTCAGACTCCATCCTGATTGGCTAAGATTGGCTTCCAAAGTTTGCAGTAGTGCTCAGTTTCAAACAAAATGCTGCAAATCATGAACACATTGTGTGATTCCCCAGAAATTGCTCACGCACATTCCCACTAGGCCGAGGAAGAAATGCCACATGGAAATTTTCAACTCAGCCTCATGGTGGCGCTATAACTGGCCGAAAAGTGTATTTACTGCACGGATCTGTGGAGGAGAAACCATTCCAAAGTCCATTCCAGGCCATGCCCGCCTCCACGGGCAGGGAGGCGGGTTAAAGAGTAAAGGAACGCGTCGCACGCACGCACGCACGCACGTCTCTCCTGCCGACTGGCCATGTGTGTGACTTTGCACTTAGAAGAGCACACAAGTGTGTATTTACTAAGGTTTTCAATAGACAGGTCGCGAGGCCCGGGCTCTCCTGCCCCGACAACTGTCGAGTTAGAGAGTTGTACGGCTCCATTTGGACACCCCTCAAGGAACCCACAGAGTTCCCGGAATCCACTTTGAGAACCACCGTTATTGTAGAGGCGTCACACTTTGTTTGAAAGCAGCAGATCTACGAGCTCGGCGGATAGCACTCGGCGCACGGCTTTTTCTTTCAAGGTCACCTCGGGCCAGGGTCACCTCGGGACACCATGGGCGGGCACCTTTGAGCCCAGGCGCCTCCCACGGTAGAAAAATAGTAGAAAAGACTCTATTGGGGGCGGGAAAGACTCTATTGGGGCGGGTCCAATAGGAACGCACCGGAAAAGGAATGCACCGGCCGAAGGAGGAACGCGGAGGCGCCGCGTTCCACTTATCGGGCCTTTGGGCCCGCCGCGGGCGGACGGGGCGACGCCGGGGCGCGCCGGGCGCGTCCCTCATCTCCGGGCGCCCCGGGGACCGGGAAGGGCCAAATTTTTTTTTGCGCGGCCCCCTTCGGGGGCCCGCGCAGGGCCTCGGGCCAAAACCTCAAAGAACGGTTGGGGTCCTTTGCGCTCCTGGCCAGCCGATCCTCTCTGACTTTCCTAAAATGTATTAGGATATCCCTGGATGGTTATTGGCCTATCCTAATGTTGCTGGGGGCCAATGGTTTAGACTCTTGACTGACAGCTGACAGCAGGGCGCCGCCCCCCTCTCTCACTTTCCACTGAACACGGCAGCCATCTTGGTTTGCCTGTCAACAAGCAGGCTGGACTGGAGGTACTATTGATATATTTTTTAATAAATCGTAGAAGATGTTTGAAAGACATTAATGGCCACCTTTTGTCTCTCTGATGATCACTAAGGACTCGAAAATTAATTTGGAATGTTTTGGTCTATTTTTGACAGATTTAGAGCCATGTAGCATCTGTTAGCATGTTAGCTTGTGTTCCACTGTTATGGCTGGCCAGTGCAATATTTCATATATTTTTTAATAAGTCGTAGAAGATGTTTGAAACTGGGCTTATTTCGCTGTGAAAGTGACATTTAGGCACGGAGTTGGAAAACCTTGTCTGAACCCCTCCATCCTTCCTGTAGCTGCTCAGACTCTGCTTCTCTGCCCCCAGCCAAGCTTATAGGCCTGCAGAGTGTCTAGTTTTGAAGATACAGACTCTGCTAAGCAAAAGTGAACAGGGCCAAACTGGGCTTATTTCGCTGTGAAAGTGACATTTAGGCACGGAGTTGGAAAACCTTGTCTGAACCCCTCCATCCTTCCTGTAGCTGCTCAGACTCTGCTTCTCTGCCCCCAGCCAAGCTTATAGGCCTGCAGAGTGTCTAGTTTTGAAGATACAGACTCTGCTAAGCAAAAGTGAACAGGGCCAAACTGGGCTTATTTCGCTGTGAAAGTGACATTTAGGCACGGAGTTGGAAAACCTTGTCTGAACCCCTCCATCCTTCCTGTAGCTGCTCAGACTCTGCTTCTCTGCCCCCAGCCAAGCTTATAGGCCTGCAGAGTGTCTAGTTTTGAAGATACAGACTCTGCTAAGCAAAAGTGAACAGGGCCAAACTGGGCTTATTTCGCTGTGAAAGTGACATTTAGGCACGGAGTTGGAAAACCTTGTCTGAACCCCTCCATCCTTCCTGTAGCTGCTCAGACTCTGCTTCTCTGCCCCCAGCCAAGCTTATAGGCCTGCAGAGTGTCTAGTTTTGAAGATACAGACTCTGCTAAGCAAAAGTGAACAGGGCCAAACTGGGCTTATTTCGCTGTGAAAGTGACATTTAGGCACGGAGTTGGAAAACCTTGTCTGAACCCCTCCATCCTTCCTGTAGCTGCTCAGACTCTGCTTCTCTGCCCCCAGCCAAGCTTATAGGCCTGCAGAGTGTCTAGTTTTGAAGATACAGACTCTGCTAAGCAAAAGTGAACAGGGCCAAACTGGGCTTATTTCGCTGTGAAAGTGACATTTAGGCACGGAGTTGGAAAACCTTGTCTGAACCCCTCCATCCTTCCTGTAGCTGCTCAGACTCTGCTTCTCTGCCCCCAGCCAAGCTTATAGGCCTGCAGAGTGTCTAGTTTTGAAGATACAGACTCTGCTAAGCAAAAGTGAACAGGGCCAAACTGGGCTTATTTCGCTGTGAAAGTGACATTTAGGCACGGAGTTGGAAAACCTTGTCTGAACCCCTCCATCCTTCCTGTAGCTGCTCAGACTCTGCTTCTCTGCCCCCAGCCAAGCTTATAGGCCTGCAGAGTGTCTAGTTTTGAAGATACAGACTCTGCTAAGCAAAAGTGAACAGGGCCAAACTGGGATTATTTCGCTGTGAAAGTGACATTTAGGCACGGAGTTGGAAAACCTTGTCTGAACCCCTCCATCCTTCCTGTAGCTGCTCAGACTCTGCTTCTCTGCCCCCAGCCAAGCTTATAGGCCTGCAGAGTGTCTAGTTTTGAAGATACAGACTCTGCTAAGCAAAAGTGAACAGGGCCAAACTGGGCTTATTTCGCTGTGAAAGTGACATTTAGGCACGGAGTTGGAAAACCTTGTCTGAACCCCTCCATCCTTCCTGTAGCTGCTCAGACTCTGCTTCTCTGCCCCCAGCCAAGCTTATAGGCCTGCAGAGTGTCTAGTTTTGAAGATACAGACTCTGCTAAGCAAAAGTGAACAGGGCCAAACTGGGCTTATTTCGCTGTGAAAGTGACATTTAGGCACGGAGTTGGAAAACCTTGTCTGAACCCCTCCATCCTTCCTGTAGCTGCTCAGACTCTGCTTCTCTGCCCCCAGCCAAGCTTATAGGCCTGCAGAGTGTCTAGTTTTGAAGATACAGACTCTGCTAAGCAAAAGTGAACAGGGCCAAACTGGGCTTATTTCGCTGTGAAAGTGACATTTAGGCACGGAGTTGGAAAACCTTGTCTGAACCCCTCCATCCTTCCTGTAGCTGCTCAGACTCTGCTTCTCTGCCCCCAGCCAAGCTTATAGGCCTGCAGAGTGTCTAGTTTTGAAGATACAGACTCTGCTAAGCAAAAGTGAACAGGGCCAAACTGGGCTTATTTCGCTGTGAAAGTGACATTTAGGCACGGAGTTGGAAAACCTTGTCTGAACCCCTCCATCCTTCCTGTAGCTGCTCAGACTCTGCTTCTCTGCCCCCAGCCAAGCTTATAGGCCTGCAGAGTGTCTAGTTTTGAAGATACAGACTCTGCTAAGCAAAAGTGAACAGGGCCAAACTGGGCTTATTTCGCTGTGAAAGTGACATTTAGGCACGGAGTTGGAAAACCTTGTCTGAACCCCTCCATCCTTCCTGTAGCTGCTCAGACTCTGCTTCTCTGCCCCCAGCCAAGCTTATAGGCCTGCAGAGTGTCTAGTTTTGAAGATACAGACTCTGCTAAGCAAAAGTGAACAGGGCCAAACTGGGCTTATTTCGCTGTGAAAGTGACATTTAGGCACGGAGTTGGAAAACCTTGTCTGAACCCCTCCATCCTTCCTGTAGCTGCTCAGACTCTGCTTCTCTGCCCCCAGCCAAGCTTATAGGCCTGCAGAGTGTCTAGTTTTGAAGATACAGACTCTGCTAAGCAAAAGTGAACAGGGCCAAACTGGGCTTATTTCGCTGTGAAAGTGACATTTAGGCACGGAGTTGGAAAACCTTGTCTGAACCCCTCCATCCTTCCTGTAGCTGCTCAGACTCTGCTTCTCTGCCCCCAGCCAAGCTTATAGGCCTGCAGAGTGTCTAGTTTTGAAGATACAGACTCTGCTAAGCAAAAGTGAACAGGGCCAAACTGGGCTTATTTCGCTGTGAAAGTGACATTTAGGCACGGAGTTGGAAAACCTTGTCTGAACCCCTCCATCCTTCCTGTAGCTGCTCAGACTCTGCTTCTCTGCCCCCAGCCAAGCGTATAGGCCTGCAGAGTGTCTAGTTTTGAAGATACAGACTCTGCTAAGCAAAAGTGAACAGGGCCAAACTGGGCTTATTTCGCTGTGAAAGTGACATTTAGGCACGGAGTTGGAAAACCTTGTCTGAACCCCTCCATCCTTCCTGTAGCTGCTCAGACTCTGCTTCTCTGCCCCCAGCCAAGCTTATAGGCCTGCAGAGTGTCTAGTTTTGAAGATACAGACTCTGCTAAGCAAAAGTGAACAGGGCCAAACTGGGCTTATTTCGCTGTGAAAGTGACATTTAGGCACGGAGTTGGAAAACCTTGTCTGAACCCCTCCATCCTTCCTGTAGCTGCTCAGACTCTGCTTCTCTGCCCCCAGCCAAGCTTATAGGCCTGCAGAGTGTCTAGTTTTGAAGATACAGACTCTGCTAAGCAAAAGTGAACAGGGCCAAACTGGGCTTATTTCGCTGTGAAAGTGACATTTAGGCACGGAGTTGGAAAACCTTGTCTGAACCCCTCCATCCTTCCTGTAGCTGCTCAGACTCTGCTTCTCTGCCCCCAGCCAAGCTTATAGGCCTGCAGAGTGTCTAGTTTTGAAGATACAGACTCTGCTAAGCAAAAGTGAACAGGGCCAAACTGGGCTTATTTCGCTGTGAAAGTGACATTTAGGCACGGAGTTGGAAAACCTTGTCTGAACCCCTCCATCCTTCCTGTAGCTGCTCAGACTCTGCTTCTCTGCCCCCAGCCAAGCTTATAGGCCTGCAGAGTGTCTAGTTTTGAAGATACAGACTCTGCTAAGCAAAAGTGAACAGGGCCAAACTGGGCTTATTTCGCTGTGAAAGTGACATTTAGGCACGGAGTTGGAAAACCTTGTCTGAACCCCTCCATCCTTCCTGTAGCTGCTCAGACTCTGCTTCTCTGCCCCCAGCCAAGCTTATAGGCCTGCAGAGTGTCTAGTTTTGAAGATACAGACTCTGCTAAGCAAAAGTGAACAGGGCCAAACTGGGCTTATTTCGCTGTGAAAGTGACATTTAGGCACGGAGTTGGAAAACCTTGTCTGAACCCCTCCATCCTTCCTGTAGCTGCTCAGACTCTGCTTCTCTGCCCCCAGCCAAGCTTATAGGCCTGCAGAGTGTCTAGTTTTGAAGATACAGACTCTGCTAAGCAAAAGTGAACAGGGCCAAACTGGGCTTATTTCGCTGTGAAAGTGACATTTAGGCACGGAGTTGGAAAACCTTGTCTGAACCCCTCCATCCTTCCTGTAGCTGCTCAGACTCTGCTTCTCTGCCCCCAGCCAAGCTTATAGGCCTGCAGAGTGTCTAGTTTTGAAGATACAGACTCTGCTAAGCAAAAGTGAACAGGGCCAAACTGGGCTTATTTCGCTGTGAAAGTGACATTTAGGCACGGAGTTGGAAAACCTTGTCTGAACCCCTCCATCCTTCCTGTAGCTGCTCAGACTCTGCTTCTCTGCCCCCAGCCAAGCTTATAGGCCTGCAGAGTGTCTAGTTTTGAAGATACAGACTCTGCTAAGCAAAAGTGAACAGGGCCAAACTGGGCTTATTTCGCTGTGAAAGTGACATTTAGGCACGGAGTTGGAAAACCTTGTCTGAACCCCTCCATCCTTCCTGTAGCTGCTCAGACTCTGCTTCTCTGCCCCCAGCCAAGCTTATAGGCCTGCAGAGTGTCTAGTTTTGAAGATACAGACTCTGCTAAGCAAAAGTGAACAGGGCCAAACTGGGCTTATTTCGCTGTGAAAGTGACATTTAGGCACGGAGTTGGAAAACCTTGTCTGAACCCCTCCATCCTTCCTGTAGCTGCTCAGACTCTGCTTCTCTGCCCCCAGCCAAGCTTATAGGCCTGCAGAGTGTCTAGTTTTGAAGATACAGACTCTGCTAAGCAAAAGTGAACAGGGCCAAACTGGGCTTATTTCGCTGTGAAAGTGACATTTAGGCACGGAGTTGGAAAACCTTGTCTGAACCCCTCCATCCTTCCTGTAGCTGCTCAGACTCTGCTTCTCTGCCCCCAGCCAAGCTTATAGGCCTGCAGAGTGTCTAGTTTTGAAGATACAGACTCTGCTAAGCAAAAGTGAACAGGGCCAAACTGGGCTTATTTCGCTGTGAAAGTGACATTTAGGCACGGAGTTGGAAAACCTTGTCTGAACCCCTCCATCCTTCCTGTAGCTGCTCAGACTCTGCTTCTCTGCCCCCAGCCAAGCTTATAGGCCTGCAGAGTGTCTAGTTTTGAAGATACAGACTCTGCTAAGCAAAAGTGAACAGGGCCAAACTGGGCTTATTTCGCTGTGAAAGTGACATTTAGGCACGGAGTTGGAAAACCTTGTCTGAACCCCTCCATCCTTCCTGTAGCTGCTCAGACTCTGCTTCTCTGCCCCCAGCCAAGCTTATAGGCCTGCAGAGTGTCTAGTTTTGAAGATACAGACTCTGCTAAGCAAAAGTGAACAGGGCCAAACTGGGCTTATTTCGCTGTGAAAGTGACATTTAGGCACGGAGTTGGAAAACCTTGTCTGAACCCCTCCATCCTTCCTGTAGCTGCTCAGACTCTGCTTCTCTGCCCCCAGCCAAGCTTATAGGCCTGCAGAGTGTCTAGTTTTGAAGATACAGACTCTGCTAAGCAAAAGTGAACAGGGCCAAACTGGGCTTATTTCGCTGTGAAAGTGACATTTAGGCACGGAGTTGGAAAACCTTGTCTGAACCCCTCCATCCTTCCTGTAGCTGCTCAGACTCTGCTTCTCTGCCCCCAGCCAAGCTTATAGGCCTGCAGAGTGTCTAGTTTTGAAGATACAGACTCTGCTAAGCAAAAGTGAACAGGGCCAAACTGGGCTTATTTCGCTGTGAAAGTGACATTTAGGCACGGAGTTGGAAAACCTTGTCTGAACCCCTCCATCCTTCCTGTAGCTGCTCAGACTCTGCTTCTCTGCCCCCAGCCAAGCTTATAGGCCTGCAGAGTGTCTAGTTTTGAAGATACAGACTCTGCTAAGCAAAAGTGAACAGGGCCAAACTGGGCTTATTTCGCTGTGAAAGTGACATTTAGGCACGGAGTTGGAAAACCTTGTCTGAACCCCTCCATCCTTCCTGTAGCTGCTCAGACTCTGCTTCTCTGCCCCCAGCCAAGCTTATAGGCCTGCAGAGTGTCTAGTTTTGAAGATACAGACTCTGCTAAGCAAAAGTGAACAGGGCCAAACTGGGCTTATTTCGCTGTGAAAGTGACATTTAGGCACGGAGTTGGAAAACCTTGTCTGAACCCCTCCATCCTTCCTGTAGCTGCTCAGACTCTGCTTCTCTGCCCCCAGCCAAGCTTATAGGCCTGCAGAGTGTCTAGTTTTGAAGATACAGACTCTGCTAAGCAAAAGTGAACAGGGCCAAACTGGGCTTATTTCGCTGTGAAAGTGACATTTAGGCACGGAGTTGGAAAACCTTGTCTGAACCCCTCCATCCTTCCTGTAGCTGCTCAGACTCTGCTTCTCTGCCCCCAGCCAAGCTTATAGGCCTGCAGAGTGTCTAGTTTTGAAGATACAGACTCTGCTAAGCAAAAGTGAACAGGGCCAAACTGGGCTTATTTCGCTGTGAAAGTGACATTTAGGCACGGAGTTGGAAAACCTTGTCTGAACCCCTCCATCCTTCCTGTAGCTGCTCAGACTCTGCTTCTCTGCCCCCAGCCAAGCTTATAGGCCTGCAGAGTGTCTAGTTTTGAAGATACAGACTCTGCTAAGCAAAAGTGAACAGGGCCAAACTGGGCTTATTTCGCTGTGAAAGTGACATTTAGGCACGGAGTTGGAAAACCTTGTCTGAACCCCTCCATCCTTCCTGTAGCTGCTCAGACTCTGCTTCTCTGCCCCCAGCCAAGCTTATAGGCCTGCAGAGTGTCTAGTTTTGAAGATACAGACTCTGCTAAGCAAAAGTGAACAGGGCCAAACTGGGCTTATTTCGCTGTGAAAGTGACATTTAGGCACGGAGTTGGAAAACCTTGTCTGAACCCCTCCATCCTTCCTGTAGCTGCTCAGACTCTGCTTCTCTGCCCCCAGCCAAGCTTATAGGCCTGCAGAGTGTCTAGTTTTGAAGATACAGACTCTGCTAAGCAAAAGTGAACAGGGCCAAACTGGGCTTATTTCGCTGTGAAAGTGACATTTAGGCACGGAGTTGGAAAACCTTGTCTGAACCCCTCCATCCTTCCTGTAGCTGCTCAGACTCTGCTTCTCTGCCCCCAGCCAAGCTTATAGGCCTGCAGAGTGTCTAGTTTTGAAGATACAGACTCTGCTAAGCAAAAGTGAACAGGGCCAAACTGGGCTTATTTCGCTGTGAAAGTGACATTTAGGCACGGAGTTGGAAAACCTTGTCTGAACCCCTCCATCCTTCCTGTAGCTGCTCAGACTCTGCTTCTCTGCCCCCAGCCAAGCTTATAGGCCTGCAGAGTGTCTAGTTTTGAAGATACAGACTCTGCTAAGCAAAAGTGAACAGGGCCAAACTGGGCTTATTTCGCTGTGAAAGTGACATTTAGGCACGGAGTTGGAAAACCTTGTCTGAACCCCTCCATCCTTCCTGTAGCTGCTCAGACTCTGCTTCTCTGCCCCCAGCCAAGCTTATAGGCCTGCAGAGTGTCTAGTTTTGAAGATACAGACTCTGCTAAGCAAAAGTGAACAGGGCCAAACTGGGCTTATTTCGCTGTGAAAGTGACATTTAGGCACGGAGTTGGAAAACCTTGTCTGAACCCCTCCATCCTTCCTGTAGCTGCTCAGACTCTGCTTCTCTGCCCCCAGCCAAGCTTATAGGCCTGCAGAGTGTCTAGTTTTGAAGATACAGACTCTGCTAAGCAAAAGTGAACAGGGCCAAACTGGGCTTATTTCGCTGTGAAAGTGACATTTAGGCACGGAGTTGGAAAACCTTGTCTGAACCCCTCCATCCTTCCTGTAGCTGCTCAGACTCTGCTTCTCTGCCCCCAGCCAAGCTTATAGGCCTGCAGAGTGTCTAGTTTTGAAGATACAGACTCTGCTAAGCAAAAGTGAACAGGGCCAAACTGGGCTTATTTCGCTGTGAAAGTGACATTTAGGCACGGAGTTGGAAAACCTTGTCTGAACCCCTCCATCCTTCCTGTAGCTGCTCAGACTCTGCTTCTCTGCCCCCAGCCAAGCTTATAGGCCTGCAGAGTGTCTAGTTTTGAAGATACAGACTCTGCTAAGCAAAAGTGAACAGGGCCAAACTGGGCTTATTTCGCTGTGAAAGTGACATTTAGGCACGGAGTTGGAAAACCTTGTCTGAACCCCTCCATCCTTCCTGTAGCTGCTCAGACTCTGCTTCTCTGCCCCCAGCCAAGCTTATAGGCCTGCAGAGTGTCTAGTTTTGAAGATACAGACTCTGCTAAGCAAAAGTGAACAGGGCCAAACTGGGCTTATTTCGCTGTGAAAGTGACATTTAGGCACGGAGTTGGAAAACCTTGTCTGAACCCCTCCATCCTTCCTGTAGCTGCTCAGACTCTGCTTCTCTGCCCCCAGCCAAGCTTATAGGCCTGCAGAGTGTCTAGTTTTGAAGATACAGACTCTGCTAAGCAAAAGTGAACAGGGCCAAACTGGGCTTATTTCGCTGTGAAAGTGACATTTAGGCACGGAGTTGGAAAACCTTGTCTGAACCCCTCCATCCTTCCTGTAGCTGCTCAGACTCTGCTTCTCTGCCCCCAGCCAAGCTTATAGGCCTGCAGAGTGTCTAGTTTTGAAGATACAGACTCTGCTAAGCAAAAGTGAACAGGGCCAAACTGGGCTTATTTCGCTGTGAAAGTGACATTTAGGCACGGAGTTGGAAAACCTTGTCTGAACCCCTCCATCCTTCCTGTAGCTGCTCAGACTCTGCTTCTCTGCCCCCAGCCAAGCTTATAGGCCTGCAGAGTGTCTAGTTTTGAAGATACAGACTCTGCTAAGCAAAAGTGAACAGGGCCAAACTGGGCGTATTTCGCTGTGAAAGTGACATTTAGGCACGGAGTTGGAAAACCTTGTCTGAACCCCTCCATCCTTCCTGTAGCTGCTCAGACTCTGCTTCTCTGCCCCCAGCCAAGCTTATAGGCCTGCAGAGTGTCTAGTTTTGAAGATACAGACTCTGCTAAGCAAAAGTGAACAGGGCCAAACTGGGCTTATTTCGCTGTGAAAGTGACATTTAGGCACGGAGTTGGAAAACCTTGTCTGAACCCCTCCATCCTTCCTGTAGCTGCTCAGACTCTGCTTCTCTGCCCCCAGCCAAGCTTATAGGCCTGCAGAGTGTCTAGTTTTGAAGATACAGACTCTGCTAAGCAAAAGTGAACAGGGCCAAACTGGGCTTATTTCGCTGTGAAAGTGACATTTAGGCACGGAGTTGGAAAACCTTGTCTGAACCCCTCCATCCTTCCTGTAGCTGCTCAGACTCTGCTTCTCTGCCCCCAGCCAAGCTTATAGGCCTGCAGAGTGTCTAGTTTTGAAGATACAGACTCTGCTAAGCAAAAGTGAACAGGGCCAAACTGGGCTTATTTCGCTGTGAAAGTGACATTTAGGCACGGAGTTGGAAAACCTTGTCTGAACCCCTCCATCCTTCCTGTAGCTGCTCAGACTCTGCTTCTCTGCCCCCAGCCAAGCTTATAGGCCTGCAGAGTGTCTAGTTTTGAAGATACAGACTCTGCTAAGCAAAAGTGAACAGGGCCAAACTGGGCTTATTTCGCTGTGAAAGTGACATTTAGGCACGGAGTTGGAAAACCTTGTCTGAACCCCTCCATCCTTCCTGTAGCTGCTCAGACTCTGCTTCTCTGCCCCCAGCCAAGCTTATAGGCCTGCAGAGTGTCTAGTTTTGAAGATACAGACTCTGCTAAGCAAAAGTGAACAGGGCCAAACTGGGCTTATTTCGCTGTGAAAGTGACATTTAGGCACGGAGTTGGAAAACCTTGTCTGAACCCCTCCATCCTTCCTGTAGCTGCTCAGACTCTGCTTCTCTGCCCCCAGCCAAGCTTATAGGCCTGCAGAGTGTCTAGTTTTGAAGATACAGACTCTGCTGAAGAATATTTAATAACGGTTCTGTGTAGTTTGCAGTGGTGTGGTGTGTCAAGGAAATCCAAACGGAGAGTTTCTCTTTGTCTTTAAAAGTCGTATCCAAGTTTTATTGAAAGAGGTACGAAATGCAGTTTCACAAGGCAGTTTTCCGGGAACAAAGGCCCTTGGAGTCACACGCACACGGCCTATTCAAATCAGCTAGGTACGAGTGAGCACAAAGGTTTATTTGCTATGGGTTGGAGTTTATAAACCGTGGTCAAGATCCGCCTTCCTGATCCGGCCCACAGAATCCCTCCTCTGTGCTCAGCCAATGAAAACAGCGTGAGGCAGAGAAGATTCCGGTGAGCAGGGCGGATCCTTTACCAAACATGGGTCAACTCACACAATGAGACTTATACTTTAATGAAATCGTAATCCAACACAAAACTCCTAGTAATTAAACAGTAAGGCACATATTAACTGAGTCTTGCTTTGAGACTAATTCCAAATATGATACTCAGTTACAAAGAAAATGAAAGTACCTATGCAAGGTCTGTTTTTACTGCTATTACGTTTCAACCTTAATACAAACTAAATATTGGAACTTAAATGACAAGATCAAATGACTAGTTAACGCATTTATACTTAAACTGGAACTTACTAAATGACAAGATTCAAATGACTAGTTAACATATTTATAATTAAACTGGAACTTACTAAATGACAGGATTCAAATGCTACAGGGCTTACTTTAGAGAAAGGTATTTTTAGTGACTTCTATCTGGTGACTAAATCTTGGAGAGGAGGCCATGTGACTATTATCTTAGCTGTGGCTACTGGCCTGGAGCATATGTCACAGCTGCAACAGGGAATATGTTATTTTAACAACGGGTCATGGACTCTGGGCTCAGGTTGGAAAATAGTAAATTGTGCTAAGGAATTTACGGCTTACCACCCACTGTTCAGCAGAAGGCTAAATTACACCTCATCTCGGGAACAGGAACCTAAAGGGAACTGGAGATGTTATCTTTAGCTCACCATCTGTTTGGGATCTCGCAAGCCTCACCCTAAAACTGTCTTAATTAAATGTGTCTCAAATATAGTATATCTGAGGCCCAAATACTCATCACAACCCCCCTCAGAGTGCAAATGCACTCTGACAAAAAGAAACAAAAATCCGTACAAGAGTTAACACACATAGACCCATAACATAACCCCACAATAGGTCCCCCCTCAGAACCTAAACATCTAATTAACCCCATAAGACCCAAACAAAAAAACAAAATCTAACTATAACCATCACTTACCACCCGTCCAATCATATGGACAATTGGAGAACAGTCTAGCTATAACGAAAAATGAACACAACACATACTAACAACCACCCTAATAGAACACACACAAGTCGTTTTTTTTTTTTTTTTTTTTTTTCACTGAACACAAAAATGCAGAAAAACGAATGTTTGTTTCCGTGCCAAAACGCACAACGTCGAGGACATGACACCACAGCTTCTCATGCCACAATAGCACAGAGAGGGGGCAGGGACAGGGGCCAAGTGGCGCAGGTAGGCCACCCTTGAGTGGAGAACTGGGGCGTGTCATGGGCATACGACAATACTCCTAGTTGTCCACGGTATCCGAGTAAGCACACAATTCCAGATCTGTGTACGTCAGGACATCCCTGCGCTGAATCCCAGCCTCCAGGTCGCCTGGGTTGACCTGGACAGACATCTGGATGGCTTGCATGTTCATCGTGTGAACCATGCTCCCAGTCATGCCCTTGACTATCAGACTACGAACGATGGGAAAGCAGCAACACAGGACCAACGCTGCGATGAACAGGAACGCCAGGATGTACATTCCAATGGATGCGAAGTACGCACCCCAGGACCCCAGGTGACTTTCCAGCCACTCCGTCAGACCCCAAGTGACCCCCACATGTGCATGTAGCTCAGCTCTTAAACTGTGCAGGTGTCCCATAGCCTGGGTGAAGGTGCCGTTTGCCGCGGTGGAGTTAGGGATGTATGTACAGCAGAAATCGCCAAACATCGCACAAACCCCACCCTGCGACGCCACCACCACATTCAATACCTGTCTGTTCTGCCACGTCATCTCACTGGTAGCTGCCAGCTGTCTCCCAATTGCACCCAGGGCAGCGATCGTAAAGTTGAGAAATCTTTGTTGATTGTAATACATGTAATTTATCCATTCAGCATCCACTACTATCCCTATGAGAGGAGAGAACATACTTCCAAATGCGATAGCAGCCTCATCGATTGCTTTGAACTCCTTCGGCACACCATGAGGGGTCCCGAGTGAGTCGAAGTAGACTCCATCCCCTGACTCGCTGTCTCGACGAACTCTCCCAGGCCCACCAGCAACCCGGGCCTTTAAATCCGCAGCAGGAATAATCACTATGGGTTGTACCACTTGAACACGGGCACACCGACCTGTCCAGTTGAGGGGCAGTGTGCCATACAATTGATTTCCCCCACATAGCCAAAACTGATCTGCCACAGCTTGGGTGGCATAAAACAGTGGGCATACTTGGGGGGCTGGTACTGTCACTTCCCCTTTGATCACCACCTGAAGTTCTAGCTTCAGCAATTTCCCTGGCCGGGGCCGGCAGAGAAACTCATAGACTTGCGTTTGCCTATGGAGATATGACAAGTCCCATATCGTGTCGCAACGCACATCATCAATGCTCCCCAAGTCCACAGTAGGCCCAGTCTGCTCACCCCGTCTATCCTTAACAAAACATTCAAAGGTACCCACCAACTTCAGAATCCCACTTGGAATTGTGGAACGATCCGTCTGTATTCGTACATCTAGTTTATTGCATCTCTCCCCCAGCGTCAGCCCTATTTTAGTGACATGATATACAGAATCCTGAATTTCCTTGTGTTCCAATAAAGACTCATTATAATATTCTGCAGAACCTAAATATTGTAAACACTCTGCTTGACAAAAGGGGGCTGAATTTGGGTCATAGTTTTCTGGTACTATATTATTAGAATCAGTTAAAGCACGCTTTTTCTCTGTTGCACAATTTTTCCAACTAAAACGTGTGTTCAAGACGGTAATATGTGACTGCTGAGCCTGCGCGCAGAAATAGCAGTCAGATTTACCCAATGCTACAGTGGAAAAAACACTCCACTGATACCATGAATTTGCCCTAGCCATGCGATACAATGGTTCTAATAGATCACCAGGTCTTACATTAAACAAACTCCCCAAGTGGAATGCACCAGTTGACTTTGCAATATCCACGGGCCTGACTTTCCTCGCAGTCCTATTCCTAGCTAACTCAAAACCAGAAGTAACTGTGGAAGTAGCTGAAGTAATAGGAGTTGTTATAAGGGTTGGAAAAACAGTAGTACCCGAACTAGTCATTAATACAACTGGAGTAGGGGTATGAGCAATACCAGGGGTGCTGAGACTAGATGCAATAATGGGAGGACTAGTATTGATAGGTGTAATGGGCAGTTGGGGGGAACTTGGTTTCTCCTTTAAGCTTAAAGCTTTAAAAAATAAAAACCAACTCAAAAAAGGGACTTCCCGATACCGGGGTTTGAGCGTCACCCGCAGGTCCAACCCTGGAGTCCCAGGAGTGGCATTGGGAGCCGAGTGCACAGGGAAGTCTGCTGATGCAGTAGGAGTAAACACAGGGGCGGGCCTAGAGACGGGAGCAGACTGAGCATGGACAGTGGGGTCGTTAGTTGGAGTCGTCATACCGCTTAGGCCGACGCTTGGTACGGACTGGGCGGCCGTGGTTGCGGAGAGACTGAGATTCTCCCCCCTCGGAGGATTCAAGCCCGTCTGACTCAGCTCCCCTGTCGCCTTGTGTGTTTGCGGCGATAGGTAGCTTAGCGGAGTCAGGGACAGATTGGAGATCAATTGAGTGGAACCTGCCGTTGGACTCCACATCTGTAGTTGCATCCTCTGCACCTGCAGTAGCAGGCAGAGGACCCAAATCAGCATCACTGTCGCTGTCATCCTGTTGAGCTGGTGTGGCAAGAGCGTCGTTCTCACTGATGGCCGGACCCTCGTCGTCCTCAGCCGGGGCCTTAACACAGTGGTTCAGGTGGTACCAAGTCTGGGAACCTCTGACCTGGACAGCCGTCCCGGTGCACCGTACAACCTCAAAGGGACCTTCTCTCCTCTGGTTGTGCCAGCGACGCCTGAAGACCTTGATGTACACCTTATCACCGGGGACAATGGTATTTGCTGCTGAGAGTGGCACTGCGTCCCGTTCCTCCTTTTCCTGCTTAGAAGAGACATAACGGGATATACTCTTGTGCAGCTTAGACATATAACTTACATAGGCCCGCATCTCACTACTTAATAGGGAAAGGCTAGGGCCTTTCCCACTCGTATGTAACCCCGGTGTGAGCATACGCCGGCCAAAAGCCAGCTCATGCGGTGTCATGTGGAGGTGTCGGATCTCGCTGGATCTGCAGGCCATCAGTGCCAATGGAAGCGCCTCCACCCAGTTCAGACCTGTATGCTTGCTGATTTTAACCACACGATTCTTGAGAACACCATTCATGTGTTCACAAATCCCTTGACTCTGTGGGTGGTATATGGCACCCAGACGTTGCTTAATACATAACTTCTGGAGAATTAATCGAACTGTTTTATCAACAAACTCTTTGCCATTGTCACTTGAGATTCTCTGACAAATCCCATAACGGGAAAACACCTCGCGGCATAAGAATTGGGCAACTGACTGGGCATCCTTGCGTTTAGTGGGCGTCGCCTCCACCCATCTTGAAAAACGACAAACTACTACAAGCATATAGCGCTTCCCTCCCACTGGTATGATCATGTCTACATAATCAATGACCAATTCTTGCATTGGCCCTTGTGGGGTAGGGATATGTCCGGGCAGGGTAATTATCCCCTTCCTCACATTGTTTTTCAAACAAATGGTGCAACGGCTTATGATAAAATCAATTTGTTGCAACAGATACGGAGCCCAAAACCCATATTCCTGTGTAATCTTTCTCTTGACCTCTCCACGGGACACGTGTGCGAGTCCGTGTGCGTCCTGTATTAGTAGGCCCAAGAGGTCAGGGGGCGCAACTACCAGGCCCTCATGATTTCGCCACAACCCGGTGCTGTCCTTTACAGCACCTCGGTCGTGCCACAGAGCGTGGTCAATAGCACCAGCTTCATCCTGCATTAAGATCAAATCCTTCAGAGAAATGTTCTCTTCCAGTTCCACCACATGTGTTACCAAAAGAATCTTACCATTTCTGTTTGCCCCTGCAATAGCCTTGGCCGCTGTGTCAGCTGCCACATTACCTTGTGTGATGCGTGAAGTGTCTGATTTATGTGCTGCACACTTGACAATAGCAATTTTCCTCGGCTTCATCATTGCTGATAATAACTTAAGGATCTGAGCATGATGCTTTATGGGAGAACCGTCGGCTGATTTAAAACCCCGGCTCTTCCATACTGCCCCAAACAAATGACAGACTCCCATAGCGTAAAAACTATCCGTATAAATATTTACGCTCCTATTTTCTGCCAACAAACAAGCTTCAGTCAACCCAATTAATTCCGCTAGTTGAGCTGAGCAAGGTTGCGGAACAATGTCCGCTTTCACAGTCACAAACCCAGAGCCCTGGGCTTGTACTACAGCATAGGCTGCACTTAATGCTTCACCAATACGGTAGCAGGACCCATCTGTCCAAAACTCCACTTCCGCGTGCGGAAGCGGGAGAGCTTGTAGATCGGCCCTTAATCTCGAGTATTTTTCTGCCTCAAGCACGCAGTCATGAGGAATTCCGTCATTACGTGCTGGCAGGCTTGCGGCGGGATTAACCCAATCGCACCTAACAAAAGTGACATCCTCCAGGTCCAACAGTCTGTGATAGTCCCTAATTCTGGACATTGTCAGGGTGTACCTGCCAAAATTCAAGAGATTTCTTACACTATGATGTGTGAGAATTTTGACAGGATAGCCCATCGTCACAGCTGATGCCTTTTCATACATCAAATAAACACCTGCCAACACTCTGAAACATGGAGCCAATCCCATTTCCACCTCACTATAAGCAACTGAGTAATATGCAATTGGTTGTGAATTTAACCCCAGGCCAGTAGCCTGAGTAAGGACTGCACAAGCATGTTTCTCATCCACCGAGGAGGAAATGTACAACAGGAACAGTTTAGTATAATTCGGTAGAGCTAAAGCTGGGGCATTTAATAATCTTACTTTCAAGGTCTCGAATGCCATCTGTGAGTCCGCTGTCCATGATACTTCTGCGCTTAATTCAGGACTCACAGTATCTTTTATCATAGCTCTGAGTAAACCTGTCAAAACAGTGTACCCCTCCACCCACTGTGCTGAGTACTGAGTTATACCCAAAAATTGCATCATTTGCCTAACTGTACGAGGTCTAGGTGCCTGTCGGATCGCCTCCAAATGGGCGTCCGCGATGCTATGTTGGCCATGAGAAATCTTATGGCCAAGATACACCACCTGTTCTTGACAGTACTGTAACTTCTTACGACTTACTCGATGTCCTTTCTCCCATAATTTCTGTAAAAGTGTAATCGAATCGCGATGAGAGGTCATCCGGTCTTTTGAAAACACAGCCAAGTCATCTACATACTGGAGTACCGTACTGTCAAGAAGTGGCGCGATATCAGCTAAATCATCTTTCAGTACCATATTGAAAATATGTGGTGAGTGTTTAAAACCCATAGGCAGCCTATTATACACATAATGATCACCCTCATATGTAAATCCAAACAAACCCTGACTTTCCTCACTAAGAGGGACAGAAAAGAAAGCCCCTGTGAGGTCTAACACCGTCATGTACCTAGCATCGGGGGGAATCTCACATAAAAGAGTGTGGGGGTCTGGTACGTCAGCGGGACAATCTATCACTATCTGATTAATTTGACGAAGATCGTGAACCAAGCGGAAACTATCATCCGGCTTTTTGATAGGTAAAATTGGCATATTACTAATGGGAGATGTCGTTATTCTCAGCACGCCAGCCTGCAGTAGTCCATCAATTTGAGGTTTAATGCCCTGTATTGCCGTATCCTTCAGGGGGTATTGAGATTTCCACGGAGGCCGACAGCCAGGGCCGAGCTTGACCCTGACAGGCTGGGCAGACTTAACCAGACCGATGTCGGTACTGTGTTTGGACCACAGATCTTCAGGGACTTGTCGCAGCATGTCTTCCAGCAGCTCCTCCGCTGTCATGCTGTACATAGGGTCGTAGGACATAGCCACAGTCTGTGGCGAACTGCCACCCTGTGCAGAGATCATAATTTTCAGATATTGCTGATCTGTACTCCTCCAAATTCTAGGGTTTTCTTTTAGTGTTACAAAGACGGCTGACTGAGCGTCAGACATCATTGTCCCAATATGTTTTTGGTGGAAGTTCTCAGCAACTCTTAAGGTGACATGTGGTATGCTACCCTTGACTGTGAAAGCCCCCCTCAGATAGTCTTGCGGTTCAATGTTCATGGCTGCGCCCTGTGGCCCCAGAATAATATAACTGGAGCTGAGGTGCACTTTCTTCGGCTGTTGTGACATCCATCCTGCAGTATCAGCTTCTTCAGCCTCTTGGAAATACTGCAAGGTACAGTGGGGTGGGGAATTAGGTGTACGGGCATCAGGCATATTCGCATCAATGAACCTGCCCCATTCACGGGCTGGTGACATCAGACAGTCTTGTAGGTCACCCAGCCAGTATAATATTGGTTCACTTGAGCGGACGGAAACAGGAAGCTGAACACATTCAGCTGGCACATGGACAATACACCCGTCTGGCGTGCACTGAATTGTACAGTTCATCTTACACAGGGCATCACGGCCTAGTAGGCCAATTGGAGTACTCACGGACACAAGCACAGGGATTGTAGCAGTCTGGGTCTTATATTGTATTTTCACAGGGTCGGTCAGGGGAATCAGCTGCCCCTTGCCTTCAAATCCAATGGTCCGGACAAAATGTCCAGACATAGAGAGGTGCTCAGCGTCGACAGGCCTGATGCAGGTGTAGGCGGCCCCACTGTCTGCCATCAAGTTGACATCTTTTCCATTTATCGTCACCCAAACCGTAGGGTCGTCATCTGACCTCGTCGTTGCTGATAGCTGCATGCACCCCTCCATCGAATCTTGAACGCACCCTCATAGTCCATTAGGATAAGGTCCCCTGTATGGATTCACAGGGCCTTTCGGTTCTTGTACCTGCCATGCTGGGGTCTGCTGCTGAGCCTGTGTCTGCCAATTCGGTGCTGTAGACTGCTGTTGACCCATCCCTTGTTGGATCTGTGGCATCGGCTGTTGCTGGGTCTGAAGTGGCCCGGGCTGTTGTTGTTGTTGATTCTGTTGTGGCCAAGGCTGTTGCTGGGTCTGAAGTGGCCAGGGCTGTTGTTGTTGTTGATTCTGTTGTTGGGGGTCATTTGGCAAAGCAGCCGTACAAAAACGCTGCAAGTGCGACATCCCGCCACATCTGAAACAGCCTGTATATGGGACATTGTTGCGTGGACGATACGAAGGACGATACCTCTGCGGGGCCGCTCTCGGAGGTGTAGGAGCGGACTGGGTCTGGGGGGAGTCGATCACAGCGGCCACTACAGCCGCTTGTATAACTGACTGTTGAGCGCTCTTCAACTGGGTTTTGTGCAGTAGCCTCACTACTTCAGTGTCACTTAGTTTCTGCTCATCAGCCTTCTTGCGAGCCAACCCAACCCAGTGTGCAACGTGATCCACGTACAGAGCAAGGGGCAATTTCGTCAGGCCAACCACCGTCTCCAGATTGGCCCTGACTTTCTCAGGAAGGCCTTCTTCAATTTTTGAGCGGACTCTATGCCGTTCCAAGTCATTACGCTCAGGGTCTCTTCCTGTGACATCCCGCCATTCCTGGGCGACTCTTGCCACATACTTGCGTGGATTCTCGGTGTCCCCCAGCGGAGTCATCATAATATTGTCTGGATGTATCTCTGTGGGATACAAGACCTTTAGCGCACGCCACAGTGCTCCCCTGTGAGCCAGAAAAAGGTCTGCATCTCCTGTTGCCGTATCAGAGTACTGTTGGAGCCCCGCCTGGGCCAGAATCTCATCCATGCCGTGTATGCCAATCAAAGATGCCCATAATTTCTTCAGATCTCCCATAGCTATTTGGGAACCTATCAACAAAACTTCAAATTTTGATATCCAAGGGTACGCCCCGTCCTGTAGAGGGGGCAGTTGACGCGTAACGTCAGACATGTCGACGGTCGTCCATGGCTTGTAGTCCAGTTGTCTGCCCCTCACCAACACGGGGAGCATCAGAGGGCTTGGAGTCTCCTGCTGTCTGAAAGGCGTGCCAAGTAAAGGTGGGGCGCCTCCCATGGCCGTGACCCTCTCCTGTTGCAGAGGAGCCTCGTCAAGTTGGGGAGTGAAGGTGGGAGCGAGGGTGTGTCGGTGTGAGCGCGTACGGGCTGCCACTGGAGTGGTACTGGCCGTCCGCCGTCCGATCTCCCTCAGTGCGTCCTCCGCCGAGCTCACCTGCCATTCTGCAGGGCCCCTGTAGACGGCGTCGGAATAGTCTCGTTCTGTGAAGGCTTCACCATCCTCCTCCTCTTCTGCCCGTGGAGACGATTCCCCACGCCTCTCTGTGCGTCCAGCAGCTCTGTCAGCGCACTGTCTGCGCTCCAGGTCCTTCAGCGCATCTGAATGTTCATTGTATAATTGATTCATGCCTGTTTTTTGAGCCTTCAAATCAGACAGGCGTCTCTCCAGGCGTGCAGTAGCGGCGGAATCCATCCCACCCCTCCTTAACTTGTCCATTGCCTCAGTAATCTGCCTCCTCAGAACATTGAGACTACTACCAAGAGAATTCAGTGTCATGACAGCCCTCCCCCTCTCTTCCTCCTGTGACTGACCACCGCCGTGGTTACTGCCAAAATCAGAAACGTCGCTCCTTGCCAGATCGGGGCTTGCTGGCCGCCCATAGGTGCTGCTGTCATCATCCACTACAGCTGCTGGCCGCCCTTCTGCCTGGGCAATAATCTCCCGAACGTGTGGGTCATATCCCCCAAAAGTCAAAGTCTTTTTGCCCCTTGGTGCAGCCACTGGAGTGCTCGCAGTAGATGCCGCACGCGTATAGGTGCCGACCCTTCCCCTTGGCTGTGCAATCGGTTGTCGAGCCCGGAAGTCTGGCTCCAGTGTGATCCTAGCGCTCGCATTACCACTTTCCAGCAGTAGTCCATCCTCATCATCTATGAGATCATAACGGCCGTCCTGCTTTAAAACAGGCATTTGGAGGTTTTGCAGAGAGGGGTATAGAGAGGCTGTCAACATTGGGACCATCGGGACGGCAGATGGAGCCCTGGCCGGGACCGGACCAGTTTGAGCCACGTAAGGGGGGGGAGGAGGTAACAGGGGCTCTAACAGGTGGGAGGAGGGAGCTGAACAAACAGTTTTCACTTTTCCAGGGGCCTCAATCTTATCCTGACCTTTCACTTGTCTATCCCTCAGGGCCCTAGCACGTCGCAACCCCTCCTCTAGAAATAAACCCAGAACTGCTTCCTCGGTTCTACGTTTGCCTGCTCTAATGATCCCATCATTCCCCTTCCCCTTTCCCCCATATTCATGCAGAAAAACCTGGATAATTTTGATAGTGTCTTCATCAAAGGTGCCCTGAACCGGCCAACGTCGTTCGAGTTCCGGCCACCTTTGATGCCACTTTTTTGAAATTTTCGTTATATCTACATACGCAGGATTAAGATGTTGTACAATTTCCACCGGTGTTTTGTTAGATGAAGAAACAGCCTGTGCAATCTCTACCCCTGTCATGATTGCTTTACTCAGTGCCAACAAGAAACTGCGTGAAATATAGAAGGCCTACTTATGTTTCAGAATACTATCAAACAATACAAGCCAATTCACCTAACAATGTTGCGTGTATACACTTTTCATAAATTTAATCCTCCGCTAGGAGATTCTCAAACTATACGTAAAGGATTCATACACAGAATCACAAGTTATCAGCCCATCAAAGGACAACTATTCAGCAGCCGGGAAAATAGTTATGCATTGAACCAAAACCCACTAATACGTAGGCGAAAAATGTGTATGAGTGCATCAAACTATGTGTCGTTGCAGTTTATAGTTCAATGTACATGTTATACAAGCATATATCTAAATATACTTGTGCGGGTGAACAGGCTATCACTATATACTACAGCAGGCCCAAACACAAGCCAAATGTGGAACTAGGAAGGACACGTTCACAAGGTTTGTTTACAATACCAAGTAAACAATCAATTATAGAACTCCTAAAAGTCCACTATTACTTTAATCAATACGCGTAGGTCAAACAACCCACGTCTTTGCCAAGAAAATATTTATCAAATCACAACCTATCTACGTGAACCATACAATCCTATCTACGTGAACCATACAATCCTATACTAAATAGGAACCAAACACACTATAATAAGAACTTACCAAACCATGAGGAATAAAGATTAAAGGTCAAACAACAATGAATGTACAGGGGAAGGAACAATGGATTAACATTAAACAGGGAACTCAGATTAAAACATGTAATGTAGGGAAAGGTTTGATTAAACAGGGAAAAATATGGTTATACAAACAGGGAATACGGGTTAAAACCACGTCATGTAGGGAAAGGTTTGATTAAACAGGGAAAAATATGGTTATACAAAACAGGGAATACAGTTTAAAACCACGTCTTGTAGGGAAAGGTGTGATTAAACAGGGAAAGATATGGTTATACAAAACAGGGAATACATTCCAACAAGAAGCCAGAAAAACATATAAGTGAGAGTGAAGCCCAGAATACCAAGAAGAAAAACGAATGTAAAAGCATGTGATAGTCAATTCAAATGAAAAAAAAAGAAATTTTTTTTTTTTTTTTTTAAATCAACAAAGTCGATTAAATACCATTAATGTATTAAAAGGATCTACTAATTCATCAAAGAACCAATCGAAAAGACCATCACACACCTAGAACATACGCAAAGATCATTCACCAAGAGATTTAGTCAACCATACACACAGAAGAAAGCCAAAGCCACAGACAAAACAGAAGTAGGTGTAGTACACCAAACCAACCGCTAAGGGGAGACAGATGCTAATGTAAAAGATTTGTAGTACCACGGCGGGCACAATGTCAACGTGATGACGTCACAATAGCCTTCTGGGTAAACCAAAATGGCCGACTATACCCGGAAGTGTAGCTATGTCAACAAACGGATAGCAACGCACGCATATATATTAGCTATATATATAACGGACGGAGCGAAACTTCTGTTGGCATAAATACACCACATGAGCAGCTGCCCAAACAGTATTTAAGTTTACTATTTGAAGCCTACTTACAACGCAGATGCGTCGCGTCAGTGAAGCACAGCAAATTAAATTTAGAAAATAGATTACAAGCAACGTATCTGTCCCCCACACATATAAGAAGAGTTAGTTCAAAATATAAATTTCCGAACCTTGTAGATGCGCTAATCCCTTAGCTCCTGGTGCGCAACGGCGGGCGTACAGACGCCACTTCTCCTCCACTTATAGACAAAAACACAAATAACAAAACATAGCATGAAACAATACATTGGCCAACACCATCACAAACCAGCAAACGTGTAGCAACAACATAACATCACCATACTTTACCTGTCCAGTCCCTCGTCCATTGGACAAAGGAAATACGACTCTACCGTCACATCTCGCGCGTCTGTGTGAAGTGCTGCTCTAAACAGACTAGCCTTTATACTGAACTTATGAGAAGACATAACGTCCCATTTTAAACCGGTCCAGCCGGGGAAAAACAAAAAACTCGGTTGTACACCCAAGTTTAGCAGCCATATCAAATCAAGAGAAATACTCATCTAATCCCAGCGACACTCCACACAGACCCACGCGATGTCCCGGCGAGAGCCCCTGTACTTTTCTTAAACAAAGGACCCCATACCCCGTCGAGCAGAGACCCCCCACCCCCACTTATACGAAGGTGTAAAACTTTAAACGTACACCCGTGTTTTTCCACAAATCACCGCTAGGAGGAAATAGTGCCAGCACAAAGCGATCATAACCAAACAATCACCAGAAATGCAGGCACATACCCCCACACAGCAACGTAAAAAAAAAACACAAGTATACAGCAGTGCGCGCACCTTATGCATCGTATATATATATACGTCACAAAATCCCTGTTTTGCAATACGCTCGCCGGCTCGTCCTACTGGGCCTTGCGTAATCCAGACAACCTCAGAAGAATAATATTAATAAATATTAATATCAATCACCCAAAATCTCAGATTCCTATTCCATTCACCCAGCAGCGTAGGGCCAAGTTATCCTACTAAACACCTTCGGCTAGCCCTCAGGAATGCACAAAACCGTCCAAATAATGTGCACCCCATGTAATACGAGGACGGCCACGCAAATAGAACCTGGTCATGAAAAACGCTCGCAAACCGCACGCGCCTTCCGGAGCTCCCAGCGGGGCAGAACAGCACTGCGGCAACTGTGTAGTTTGCTCGCATGCTACTATTCACATCCCACCGGTTCCCCGAAAAACGTGTGCCGTTTGAAATCGCTTTAGCCTATAAGGTATATCAGAATCCACGCTTCCCCAAATTGAAGCAAAGGTATTGTTCTATATGGCTACGCCATATCTTCTGCACGTTTGGCCAGGTATGTGTTTTTATAATGAACCGCCACTTTGACGGCGGAACATTACAAAAACTAGTTTCAACTTAATTGTCGTAAAAAATGAATTTAAAACCAGGGTTTAGGACGAGGTTTTTGCTCGCCCGGCGTTTACAGTTAAAATAAAACAATGGTAAATGGAATGCGTTGCCACTGCCTAGCAAGAAAAAGATAAATTCTCACGCTCTGAGACACCCCACCACTGGCCTATATGCACAGATCCGACCCTGGATCGAATTTACCAGGCTCCCCTCGTAAAACAGCTGTAATAATAATTTTACACTCACCCAGCTCAAGACGAGGGATCCTTCAGCAACCGGGGATCGGCACCATCTGAAGAATATTTAATAACGGTTCTGTGTAGTTTGCAGTGGTGTGGTGTGTCAAGGAAATCCAAACGGAGAGTTTCTCTTTGTCTTTAAAAGTCGTATCCAAGTTTTATTGAAAGAGGTACGAAATGCAGTTTCACAAGGCAGTTTTCCGGGAACAAAGGCCCTTGGAGTCACACGCACACGGCCTATTCAAATCAGCTAGGTACGAGTGAGCACAAAGGTTTATTTGCTATGGGTTGGAGTTTATAAACCGTGGTCAAGATCCGCCTTCCTGATCCGGCCCACAGAATCCCTCCTCTGTGCTCAGCCAATGAAAACAGCGTGAGGCAGAGAAGATTCCGGTGAGCAGGGCGGATCCTTTACCAAACATGGGTCAACCCACACAATGAGACTTATACTTTAATGAAATCGTAATCCAACACAAAACTCCTAGTAATTAAACAGTAAGGCACATATTAACTGAGTCTTGCTTTGAGACTAATTCCAAATATGATACTCAGTTACAAAGAAAATGAAAGTACCTATGCAAGGTCTGTTTTTACTGCTATTACGTTTCAACCTTAATACAAACTAAATATTGGAACTTAAATGACAAGATCAAATGACTAGTTAACGCATTTATACTTAAACTGGAACTTACTAAATGACAAGATTCAAATGACTAGTTAACATATTTATAATTAAACTGGAACTTACTAAATGACAGGATTCAAATGCTACAGGGCTTACTTTAGAGAAAGGTATTTTTAGTGACTTCTATCTGGTGACTAAATCTTGGAGAGGAGGCCATGTGACTATTATCTTAGCTGTGGCTACTGGCCTGGAGCATATGTCACAGCTGCAACAGGGAATATGTTATTTTAACAACGGGTCATGGACTCTGGGCTCAGGTTGGAAAATAGTAAATTGTGCTAAGGAATTTACGGCTTACCACCCACTGTTCAGCAGAAGGCTAAATTACACCTCATCTCGGGAACAGGAACCTAAAGGGAACTGGAGATGTTATCTTTAGCTCACCATCTGTTTGGGATCTCGCAAGCCTCACCCTAAAACTGTCTTAATTAAATGTGTCTCAAATATAGTATATCTGAGGCCCAAATACTCATCACTGCTAAGCAAAAGTGAACAGGGCCAAACTGGGCTTATTTCGCTGTGAAAGTGACATCGAAATTTCACAGCGAAATAAGCCCAGTTTGGCCCTGTTCACTTTTGCTTAGCAGAGTCTGTATCTTCAAAACTAGACACTCTGCAGGCCTATAAGCTTGGCTGGGGGCAGAGAAGCAGAGTCTGAGCAGCTACAGGAAGGATGGAGGGGTTCAGACAAGGTTTTCCAACTCCGTGCCTAAATGTCACTTTCACAGCGAAATAAGCCCAGTTTGGCCCTGTTCACTTTTGCTTAGCAGAGTCTGTATCTTCAAAACTAGACACTCTGCAGGCCTATAAGCTTGGCTGGGGGCAGAGAAGCAGAGTCTGAGCAGCTACAGGAAGGATGGAGGGGTTCAGACAAGGTTTTCCAACTCCGTGCCTAAATGTCACTTTCACAGCGAAATAAGCCCAGTTTGGCCCTGTTCACTTTTGCTTAGCAGAGTCTGTATCTTCAAAACTAGACACTCTGCAGGCCTATAAGCTTGGCTGGGGGCAGAGAAGCAGAGTCTGAGCAGCTACAGGAAGGATGGAGGGGTTCAGACAAGGTTTTCCAACTCCGTGCCTAAATGTCACTTTCACAGCGAAATAAGCCCAGTTTGGCCCTGTTCACTTTTGCTTAGCAGAGTCTGTATCTTCAAAACTAGACACTCTGCAGGCCTATAAGCTTGGCTGGGGGCAGAGAAGCAGAGTCTGAGCAGCTACAGGAAGGATGGAGGGGTTCAGACAAGGTTTTCCAACTCCGTGCCTAAATGTCACTTTCACAGCGAAATAAGCCCAGTTTGGCCCTGTTCACTTTTGCTTAGCAGAGTCTGTATCTTCAAAACTAGACACTCTGCAGGCCTATAAGCTTGGCTGGGGGCAGAGAAGCAGAGTCTGAGCAGCTACAGGAAGGATGGAGGGGTTCAGACAAGGTTTTCCAACTCCGTGCCTAAATGTCACTTTCACAGCGAAATAAGCCCAGTTTGGCCCTGTTCACTTTTGCTTAGCAGAGTCTGTATCTTCAAAACTAGACACTCTGCAGGCCTATAAGCTTGGCTGGGGGCAGAGAAGCAGAGTCTGAGCAGCTACAGGAAGGATGGAGGGGTTCAGACAAGGTTTTCCAACTCCGTGCCTAAATGTCACTTTCACAGCGAAATAAGCCCAGTTTGGCCCTGTTCACTTTTGCTTAGCAGAGTCTGTATCTTCAAAACTAGACACTCTGCAGGCCTATAAGCTTGGCTGGGGGCAGAGAAGCAGAGTCTGAGCAGCTACAGGAAGGATGGAGGGGTTCAGACAAGGTTTTCCAACTCCGTGCCTAAATGTCACTTTCACAGCGAAATAAGCCCAGTTTGGCCCTGTTCACTTTTGCTTAGCAGAGTCTGTATCTTCAAAACTAGACACTCTGCAGGCCTATAAGCTTGGCTGGGGGCAGAGAAGCAGAGTCTGAGCAGCTACAGGAAGGATGGAGGGGTTCAGACAAGGTTTTCCAACTCCGTGCCTAAATGTCACTTTCACAGCGAAATAAGCCCAGTTTGGCCCTGTTCACTTTTGCTTAGCAGAGTCTGTATCTTCAAAACTAGACACTCTGCAGGCCTATAAGCTTGGCTGGGGGCAGAGAAGCAGAGTCTGAGCAGCTACAGGAAGGATGGAGGGGTTCAGACAAGGTTTTCCAACTCCGTGCCTAAATGTCACTTTCACAGCGAAATAAGCCCAGTTTGGCCCTGTTCACTTTTGCTTAGCAGAGTCTGTATCTTCAAAACTAGACACTCTGCAGGCCTATAAGCTTGGCTGGGGGCAGAGAAGCAGAGTCTGAGCAGCTACAGGAAGGATGGAGGGGTTCAGACAAGGTTTTCCAACTCTGTGCCTAAATGTCACTTTCACAGCGAAATAAGCCCAGTTTGGCCCTGTTCACTTTTGCTTAGCAGAGTCTGTATCTTCAAAACTAGACACTCTGCAGGCCTATAAGCTTGGCTGGGGGCAGAGAAGCAGAGTCTGAGCAGCTACAGGAAGGATGGAGGGGTTCAGACAAGGTTTTCCAACTCCGTGCCTAAATGTCACTTTCACAGCGAAATAAGCCCAGTTTGGCCCTGTTCACTTTTGCTTAGCAGAGTCTGTATCTTCAAAACTAGACACTCTGCAGGCCTATAAGCTTGGCTGGGGGCAGAGAAGCAGAGTCTGAGCAGCTACAGGAAGGATGGAGGGGTTCAGACAAGGTTTTCCAACTCCGTGCCTAAATGTCACTTTCACAGCGAAATAAGCCCAGTTTGGCCCTGTTCACTTTTGCTTAGCAGAGTCTGTATCTTCAAAACTAGACACTCTGCAGGCCTATAAGCTTGGCTGGGGGCAGAGAAGCAGAGTCTGAGCAGCTACAGGAAGGATGGAGGGGTTCAGACAAGGTTTTCCAACTCCGTGCCTAAATGTCACTTTCACAGCGAAATAAGCCCAGTTTGGCCCTGTTCACTTTTGCTTAGCAGAGTCTGTATCTTCAAAACTAGACACTCTGCAGGCCTATAAGCTTGGCTGGGGGCAGAGAAGCAGAGTCTGAGCAGCTACAGGAAGGATGGAGGGGTTCAGACAAGGTTTTCCAACTCCGTGCCTAAATGTCACTTTCACAGCGAAATAAGCCCAGTTTGGCCCTGTTCACTTTTGCTTAGCAGAGTCTGTATCTTCAAAACTAGACACTCTGCAGGCCTATAAGCTTGGCTGGGGGCAGAGAAGCAGAGTCTGAGCAGCTACAGGAAGGATGGAGGGGTTCAGACAAGGTTTTCCAACTCCGTGCCTAAATGTCACTTTCACAGCGAAATAAGCCCAGTTTGGCCCTGTTCACTTTTGCTTAGCAGAGTCTGTATCTTCAAAACTAGACACTCTGCAGGCCTATAAGCTTGGCTGGGGGCAGAGAAGCAGAGTCTGAGCAGCTACAGGAAGGATGGAGGGGTTCAGACAAGGTTTTCCAACTCCGTGCCTAAATGTCACTTTCACAGCGAAATAAGCCCAGTTTGGCCCTGTTCACTTTTGCTTAGCAGAGTCTGTATCTTCAAAACTAGACACTCTGCAGGCCTATAAGCTTGGCTGGGGGCAGAGAAGCAGAGTCTGAGCAGCTACAGGAAGGATGGAGGGGTTCAGACAAGGTTTTCCAACTCCGTGCCTAAATGTCACTTTCACAGCGAAATAAGCCCAGTTTGGCCCTGTTCACTTTTGCTTAGCAGAGTCTGTATCTTCAAAACTAGACACTCTGCAGGCCTATAAGCTTGGCTGGGGGCAGAGAAGCAGAGTCTGAGCAGCTACAGGAAGGATGGAGGGGTTCAGACAAGGTTTTCCAACTCCGTGCCTAAATGTCACTTTCACAGCGAAATAAGCCCAGTTTGGCCCTGTTCACTTTTGCTTAGCAGAGTCTGTATCTTCAAAACTAGACACTCTGCAGGCCTATAAGCTTGGCTGGGGGCAGAGAAGCAGAGTCTGAGCAGCTACAGGAAGGATGGAGGGGTTCAGACAAGGTTTTCCAACTCCGTGCCTAAATGTCACTTTCACAGCGAAATAAGCCCAGTTTGGCCCTGTTCACTTTTGCTTAGCAGAGTCTGTATCTTCAAAACTAGACACTCTGCAGGCCTATAAGCTTGGCTGGGGGCAGAGAAGCAGAGTCTGAGCAGCTACAGGAAGGATGGAGGGGTTCAGACAAGGTTTTCCAACTCCGTGCCTAAATGTCACTTTCACAGCGAAATAAGCCCAGTTTGGCCCTGTTCACTTTTGCTTAGCAGAGTCTGTATCTTCAAAACTAGACACTCTGCAGGCCTATAAGCTTGGCTGGGGGCAGAGAAGCAGAGTCTGAGCAGCTACAGGAAGGATGGAGGGGTTCAGACAAGGTTTTCCAACTCCGTGCCTAAATGTCACTTTCACAGCGAAATAAGCCCAGTTTGGCCCTGTTCACTTTTGCTTAGCAGAGTCTGTATCTTCAAAACTAGACACTCTGCAGGCCTATAAGCTTGGCTGGGGGCAGAGAAGCAGAGTCTGAGCAGCTACAGGAAGGATGGAGGGGTTCAGACAAGGTTTTCCAACTCCGTGCCTAAATGTCACTTTCACAGCGAAATAAGCCCAGTTTGGCCCTGTTCACTTTTGCTTAGCAGAGTCTGTATCTTCAAAACTAGACACTCTGCAGGCCTATAAGCTTGGCTGGGGGCAGAGAAGCAGAGTCTGAGCAGCTACAGGAAGGATGGAGGGGTTCAGACAAGGTTTTCCAACTCCGTGCCTAAATGTCACTTTCACAGCGAAATAAGCCCAGTTTGGCCCTGTTCACTTTTGCTTAGCAGAGTCTGTATCTTCAAAACTAGACACTCTGCAGGCCTATAAGCTTGGCTGGGGGCAGAGAAGCAGAGTCTGAGCAGCTACAGGAAGGATGGAGGGGTTCAGACAAGGTTTTCCAACTCCGTGCCTAAATGTCACTTTCACAGCGAAATAAGCCCAGTTTGGCCCTGTTCACTTTTGCTTAGCAGAGTCTGTATCTTCAAAACTAGACACTCTGCAGGCCTATAAGCTTGGCTGGGGGCAGAGAAGCAGAGTCTGAGCAGCTACAGGAAGGATGGAGGGGTTCAGACAAGGTTTTCCAACTCCGTGCCTAAATGTCACTTTCACAGCGAAATAAGCCCAGTTTGGCCCTGTTCACTTTTGCTTAGCAGAGTCTGTATCTTCAAAACTAGACACTCTGCAGGCCTATAAGCTTGGCTGGGGGCAGAGAAGCAGAGTCTGAGCAGCTACAGGAAGGATGGAGGGGTTCAGACAAGGTTTTCCAACTCCGTGCCTAAATGTCACTTTCACAGCGAAATAAGCCCAGTTTGGCCCTGTTCACTTTTGCTTAGCAGAGTCTGTATCTTCAAAACTAGACACTCTGCAGGCCTATAAGCTTGGCTGGGGGCAGAGAAGCAGAGTCTGAGCAGCTACAGGAAGGATGGAGGGGTTCAGACAAGGTTTCCAATATCAGCATCAGCCCAATATCAGCATCAGCCCAATATCAGCATCAGCCCAATATCAGCATCAGCCCAATATCAGCATCAGCCCAATATCAGCATCAGCCCAATATCAGCATCAGCCCAATATCAGCATCAGCCCAATATCAGCATCAGCCCAATATCAGCATCAGCCCAATATCAGCATCAGCCCAATATCAGCATCAGCCCAATATCAGCATCAGCCCAATATCAGCATCAGCCCAATATCAGCATCAGCCCAATATCAGCATCAGCCCAATATCAGCATCAGCCCAATATCAGCATCAGCCCAATATCAGCATCAGCCCAATATCAGCATCAGCCCAATATCAGCATCAGCCCAATATCAGCATCAGCCCAATATCAGCATCAGCCCAATATCAGCATCAGCCCAATATCAGCATCAGCCCAATATCAGCATCAGCCCAATATCAGCATCAGCCCAATATCAGCATCATCAGCCCAATATCAGCATCAGCCCAATATCAGCATCAGCCCAATATCAGCATCAGCCCAATATCAGCATCAGCCCAATATCAGCATCAGCCCAATATCAGCATCAGCCCAATATCAGCATCAGCCCAATATCAGCATCAGCCCAATATCAGCATCAGCCCAATATCAGCATCAGCCCAATATCAGCATCAGCCCAATATCAGCATCAGCCCAATATCAGCATCAGCCCAATATCAGCATCAGCCCAATATCAGCATCAGCCCAATATCAGCATCAGCCCAATATCAGCATCAGCCCAATATCAGCATCAGCCCAATATCAGCATCAGCCCAATATCAGCATCAGCCCAATATCAGCATCAGCCCAATATCAGCATCAGCCCAATATCAGCATCAGCCCAATATCAGCATCAGCCCAATATCAGCATCAGCCCAATATCAGCATCAGCCCAATATCAGCATCAGCCCAATATCAGCATCAGCCCAATATCAGCATCAGCCCAATATCAGCATCAGCCCAATATCAGCATCATCAGCCCAATATCAGCATCAGCCCAATATCAGCATCAGCCCAATATCAGCATCAGCCCAATATCAGCATCAGCCCAATATCAGCATCAGCCCAATATCAGCATCAGCCCAATATCAGCATCAGCCCAATATCAGCATCAGCCCAATATCAGCATCAGCCCAATATCAGCATCAGCCCAATATCAGCATCAGCCCAATATCAGCATCAGCCCAATATCAGCATCAGCCCAATATCAGCATCAGCCCAATATCAGCATCAGCCCAATATCAGCATCAGCCCAATATCAGCATCAGCCCAATATCAGCATCAGCCCAATATCAGCATCAGCCCAATATCAGCATCAGCCCAATATCAGCATCAGCCCAATATCAGCATCAGCCCAATATCAGCATCAGCCCAATATCAGCATCAGCCCAATATCAGCATCAGCCCAATATCAGCATCAGCCCAATATCAGCATCAGCCCAATATCAGCATCAGCCCAATATCAGCATCAGCCCAATATCAGCATCAGCCCAATATCAGCATCAGCCCAATATCAGCATCAGCCCAATATCAGCATCAGCCCAATATCAGCATCAGCCCAATATCAGCATCAGCCCAATATCAGCATCAGTCCAATATCAGCATCAGCCCAATATCAGCATCAGCCCAATATCAGCATCAGCCCAATATCAGCATCAGCCCAATATCAGCATCAGCCCAATATCAGCATCAGCCCAATATCAGCATCAGCCCTAGACACTCTGCAGGCCTATAAGCTTGGCTGGGGGCAGAGAAGCAGCCCAATATGATATAATATCAGCTGATGCTGATATTGGGCTGATGCTGATATTGGGCTGATGCTGATATTGGGCTGATGCTGATATTGGGCTGATGCTGATATTGGGCTGATGCTGATATTGGGCTGATGCACTCTGCAGGCCTATAAGCTTGGCTGGGGGCAGAGAAGCAGAGTCTGAGCAGCTACAGGAAGGATGGAGGGGTTCAGACAAGGTTTTCCAACTCCGTGCCTAAATGTCACTTTCACAGCGAAATAAGCCCAGTTTGGCCCTGTTCACTTTTGCTTAGCAGAGTCTGTATCTTCAAAACTAGACACTCTGCAGGCCTATAAGCTTGGCTGGGGGCAGAGAAGCAGAGTCTGAGCAGCTACAGGAAGGATGGAGGGGTTCAGACAAGGTTTTCCAACTCCGTGCCTAAATGTCACTTTCACAGCGAAATAAGCCCAGTTTGGCCCTGTTCACTTTTGCTTAGCAGAGTCTGTATCTTCAAAACTAGACACTCTGCAGGCCTATAAGCTTGGCTGGGGGCAGAGAAGCAGAGTCTGAGCAGCTACAGGAAGGATGGAGGGGTTCAGACAAGGTTTTCCAACTCCGTGCCTAAATGTCACTTTCACAGCGAAATAAGCCCAGTTTGGCCCTGTTCACTTTTGCTTAGCAGAGTCTGTATCTTCAAAACTAGACACTCTGCAGGCCTATAAGCTTGGCTGGGGGCAGAGAAGCAGAGTCTGAGCAGCTACAGGAAGGATGGAGGGGTTCAGACAAGGTTTTCCAACTCCGTGCCTAAATGTCACTTTCACAGCGAAATAAGCCCAGTTTGGCCCTGTTCACTTTTGCTTAGCAGAGTCTGTATCTTCAAAACTAGACACTCTGCAGGCCTATAAGCTTGGCTGGGGGCAGAGAAGCAGAGTCTGAGCAGCTACAGGAAGGATGGAGGGGTTCAGACAAGGTTTTCCAACTCCGTGCCTAAATGTCACTTTCACAGCGAAATAAGCCCAGTTTGGCCCTGTTCACTTTTGCTTAGCAGAGTCTGTATCTTCAAAACTAGACACTCTGCAGGCCTATAAGCTTGGCTGGGGGCAGAGAAGCAGAGTCTGAGCAGCTACAGGAAGGATGGAGGGGTTCAGACAAGGTTTTCCAACTCCGTGCCTAAATGTCACTTTCACAGCGAAATAAGCCCAGTTTGGCCCTGTTCACTTTTGCTTAGCAGAGTCTGTATCTTCAAAACTAGACACTCTGCAGGCCTATAAGCTTGGCTGGGGGCAGAGAAGCAGAGTCTGAGCAGCTACAGGAAGGATGGAGGGGTTCAGACAAGGTTTTCCAACTCCGTGCCTAAATGTCACTTTCACAGCGAAATAAGCCCAGTTTGGCCCTGTTCACTTTTGCTTAGCAGAGTCTGTATCTTCAAAACTAGACACTCTGCAGGCCTATAAGCTTGGCTGGGGGCAGAGAAGCAGAGTCTGAGCAGCTACAGGAAGGATGGAGGGGTTCAGACAAGGTTTTCCAACTCCGTGCCTAAATGTCACTTTCACAGCGAAATAAGCCCAGTTTGGCCCTGTTCACTTTTGCTTAGCAGAGTCTGTATCTTCAAAACTAGACACTCTGCAGGCCTATAAGCTTGGCTGGGGGCAGAGAAGCAGAGTCTGAGCAGCTACAGGAAGGATGGAGGGGTTCAGACAAGGTTTTCCAACTCCGTGCCTAAATGTCACTTTCACAGCGAAATAAGCCCAGTTTGGCCCTGTTCACTTTTGCTTAGCAGAGTCTGTATCTTCAAAACTAGACACTCTGCAGGCCTATAAGCTTGGCTGGGGGCAGAGAAGCAGAGTCTGAGCAGCTACAGGAAGGATGGAGGGGTTCAGACAAGGTTTCCAATATCAGCATCAGCCCAATATCAGCATCAGCCCAATATCAGCATCAGCCCAATATCAGCATCAGCCCAATATCAGCATCAGCCCAATATCAGCATCAGCCCAATATCAGCATCAGCCCAATATCAGCATCAGCCCAATATCAGCATCAGCCCAATATCAGCATCAGCCCAATATCAGCATCAGCCCAATATCAGCATCAGCCCAATATCAGCATCAGCCCAATATCAGCATCAGCCCAATATCAGCATCAGCCCAATATCAGCATCAGCCCAATATCAGCATCAGCCCAATATCAGCATCAGCCCAATATCAGCATCAGCCCAATATCAGCATCAGCCCAATATCAGCATCAGCCCAATATCAGCATCAGCCCAATATCAGCATCAGCCCAATATCAGCATCAGCCCAATATCAGCATCAGCCCAATATCAGCATCAGCCCAATATCAGCATCAGCCCAATATCAGCATCAGCCCAATATCAGCATCAGCCCAATATCAGCATCAGCCCAATATCAGCATCAGCCCAATATCAGCATCATCAGCCCAATATCAGCATCAGCCCAATATCAGCATCAGCCCAATATCAGCATCAGCCCAATATCAGCATCAGCCCAATATCAGCATCAGCCCAATATCAGCATCAGCCCAATATCAGCATCAGCCCAATATCAGCATCAGCCCAATATCAGCATCAGCCCAATATCAGCATCAGCCCAATATCAGCATCAGCCCAATATCAGCATCAGCCCAATATCAGCATCAGCCCAATATCAGCATCAGCCCAATATCAGCATCAGCCCAATATCAGCATCAGCCCAATATCAGCATCAGCCCAATATCAGCATCAGCCCAATATCAGCATCAGCCCAATATCAGCATCAGCCCAATATCAGCATCAGCCCAATATCAGCATCAGCCCAATATCAGCATCAGCCCAATATCAGCATCAGCCCAATATCAGCATCAGCCCAATATCAGCATCAGCCCAATATCAGCATCAGCCCAATATCAGCATCAGCCCAATATCAGCATCAGCCCAATATCAGCATCAGCCCAATATCAGCATCAGCCCAATATCAGCATCAGCCCAATATCAGCATCATCAGCCCAATATCAGCATCAGCCCAATATCAGCATCAGCCCAATATCAGCATCAGCCCAATATCAGCATCAGCCCAATATCAGCATCAGCCCAATATCAGCATCAGCCCAATATCAGCATCAGCCCAATATCAGCATCAGCCCAATATCAGCATCAGCCCAATATCAGCATCAGCCCAATATCAGCATCAGCCCAATATCAGCATCAGCCCAATATCAGCATCAGCCCAATATCAGCATCAGCCCAATATCAGCATCAGCCCAATATCAGCATCAGCCCAATATCAGCATCAGCCCAATATCAGCATCAGCCCAATATCAGCATCAGCCCAATATCAGCATCAGCCCAATATCAGCATCAGCCCAATATCAGCATCAGCCCAATATCAGCATCAGCCCAATATCAGCATCAGCCCAATATCAGCATCAGCCCAATATCAGCATCAGCCCAATATCAGCATCAGCCCAATATCAGCATCAGCCCAATATCAGCATCAGCCCAATATCAGCATCAGCCCAATATCAGCATCAGCCCAATATCAGCATCAGCCCAATATCAGCATCAGTCCAATATCAGCATCAGCCCAATATCAGCATCAGCCCAATATCAGCATCAGCCCAATATCAGCATCAGCCCAATATCAGCATCAGCCCAATATCAGCATCAGCCCAATATCAGCATCAGCCCAATATCAGCATCAGCCCTAGACACTCTGCAGGCCTATAAGCTTGGCTGGGGGCAGAGAAGCAGCCCAATATGATATAATATCAGCTGATGCTGATATTGGGCTGATGCTGATATTGGGCTGATGCTGATATTGGGCTGATGCTGATATTGGGCTGATGCTGATATTGGGCTGATGCTGATATTGGGCTGATGCTGATATTGGGCTGATGCTGATATTGGGCTGATGCTGATATTGGGCTGATGCTGATATTGGGCTGATGCTGATATTGGGCTGATGCTGATATTGGGCTGATGCTGATATTGGGCTGATGCTGATATTGGGCTGATGCTGATATTGGGCTGATGCTGATATTGGGCTGATGCTGATATTGGGCTGATGCTGATATTGGGCTGATGCTGATATTGGGCTGATGCTGATATTGGGCTGATGCTGATATTGGGCTGATGCTGATATTGGGCTGATGCTGATATTGGGCTGATGCTGATTTTGGGCTGATGCTGATATTGGGCTGATGCTGATATTGGGCTGATGCTGATATTGGGCTGATGCTGATATTGGGCTGATGCTGATATTGGGCTGATGCTGATATTGGGCTGATGCTGATATTGGGCTGATGCTGATATTGGGCTGATGCTGATATTGGGCTGATGCTGATATTGGGCTGATGCTGATATTGGGCTGATGCTGATATTGGGCTGATGCTGATATTGGGCTGATGCTGATATTGGGCTGATGCTGATATTGGGCTGATGCTGATATTGGGCTGATGCTGATATTGGGCTGATGCTGATATTGGGCTGATGCTGATATTGGGCTGATGCTGATATTGGGCTGATGCTGATATTGGGCTGATGCTGATATTGGGCTGATGCTGATATTGGGCTGATGCTGATATTGGGCTGATGCTGATATTGGGCTGATGCTGATATTGGGCTGATGCTGATATTGGGCTGATGCTGATATTGGGCTGATGCTGATATTGGGCTGATGCTGATATTGGGCTGATGCTGATATTGGGCTGATGCTGATATTGGGCTGATGCTGATATTGGGCTGATGCTGATATTGGGCTGATGCTGATATTGGGCTGATGCTGATATTGGGCTGATGCTGATATTGGGCTGATGCTGATATTGGGCTGATGCTGATATTGGGCTGATGCTGATATTGGGCTGATGCTGATATTGGGCTGATGCTGATATTGGGCTGATGCTGATATTGGGCTGATGCTGATATTGGGCTGATGCTGATATTGGGCTGATGCTGATATTGGGCTGATGCTGATATTGGGCTGATGCTGATATTGGGCTGATGCTGATATTGGGCTGATGCTGATATTGGGCTGATGCTGATATTGGGCTGATGCTGATATTGGGCTGATGCTGATATTGGGCTGATGCTGATATTGGGCTGATGCTGATATTGGGCTGATGCTGATATTGGGCTGATGCTGATATTGGGCTGATGCTGATATTGGGCTGATGCTGATATTGGGCTGATGCTGATATTGGGCTGATGCTGATATTGGGCTGATGCTGATATTGGGCTGATGCTGATATTGGGCTGATGCTGATATTGGGCTGATGCTGATATTGGGCTGATGCTGATATTGGGCTGATGCTGATATTGGGCTGATGCTGATATTGGGCTGATATTGATATTGGGCTGATATTGATATTGGGCTGATATAGGCCTGCAGAGTGTCTAGTTTTGAAGATACAGACTCTGCTAAGCAAAAGTGAACAGGGCCAAACTGGGCTTATTTCGCTGTGAAAGTGACATTTAGGCACGGACTTGGAAAACCTTGTCTGAACCCCTCCATCCTTCCTGTAGCTGCTCAGACTCTGCTTCTCTGCCCCCAGCCAAGCTTATAGGCCTGCAGAGTGTCTAGTTTTGAAGATACAGACTCTGCTAAGCAAAAGTGAACAGGGCCAAACTGGGCTTATTTCGCTGTGAAAGTGACATTTAGGCACGGAGTTGGAAAACCTTGTCTGAACCCCTCCATCCTTCCTGTAGCTGCTCAGACTCTGCTTCTCTGCCCCCAGCCAAGCTTATAGGCCTGCAGAGTGTCTAGTTTTGAAGATACAGACTCTGCTAAGCAAAAGTGAACAGGGCCAAACTGGGCTTATTTCGCTGTGAAAGTGACATTTAGGCACGGAGTTGGAAAACCTTGTCTGAACCCCTCCATCCTTCCTGTAGCTGCTCAGACTCTGCTTCTCTGCCCCCAGCCAAGCTTATAGGCCTGCAGAGTGTCTAGTTTTGAAGATACAGACTCTGCTAAGCAAAAGTGAACAGGGCCAAACTGGGCTTATTTCGCTGTGAAAGTGACATTTAGGCACGGAGTTGGAAAACCTTGTCTGAACCCCTCCATCCTTCCTGTAGCTGCTCAGACTCTGCTTCTCTGCCCCCAGCCAAGCTTATAGGCCTGCAGAGTGTCTAGTTTTGAAGATACAGACTCTGCTAAGCAAAAGTGAACAGGGCCAAACTGGGCTTATTTCGCTGTGAAAGTGACATTTAGGCACGGAGTTGGAAAACCTTGTCTGAACCCCTCCATCCTTCCTGTAGCTGCTCAGACTCTGCTTCTCTGCCCCCAGCCAAGCTTATAGGCCTGCAGAGTGTCTAGTTTTGAAGATACAGACTCTGCTAAGCAAAAGTGAACAGGGCCAAACTGGGCTTATTTCGCTGTGAAAGTGACATTTAGGCACGGAGTTGGAAAACCTTGTCTGAACCCCTCCATCCTTCCTGTAGCTGCTCAGACTCTGCTTCTCTGCCCCCAGCCAAGCTTATAGGCCTGCAGAGTGTCTAGTTTTGAAGATACAGACTCTGCTAAGCAAAAGTGAACAGGGCCAAACTGGGCTTATTTCGCTGTGAAAGTGACATTTAGGCACGGAGTTGGAAAACCTTGTCTGAACCCCTCCATCCTTCCTGTAGCTGCTCAGACTCTGCTTCTCTGCCCCCAGCCAAGCTTATAGGCCTGCAGAGTGTCTAGTTTTGAAGATACAGACTCTGCTAAGCAAAAGTGAACAGGGCCAAACTGGGCTTATTTCGCTGTGAAAGTGACATTTAGGCACGGAGTTGGAAAACCTTGTCTGAACCCCTCCATCCTTCCTGTAGCTGCTCAGACTCTGCTTCTCTGCCCCCAGCCAAGCTTATAGGCCTGCAGAGTGTCTAGTTTTGAAGATACAGACTCTGCTAAGCAAAAGTGAACAGGGCCAAACTGGGCTTATTTCGCTGTGAAAGTGACATTTAGGCACGTAGTTGGAAAACCTTGTCTGAACCCCTCCATCCTTCCTGTAGCTGCTCAGACTCTGCTTCTCTGCCCCCAGCCAAGCTTATAGGCCTGCAGAGTGTCTAGTTTTGAAGATACAGACTCTGCTAAGCAAAAGTGAACAGGGCCAAACTGGGCTTATTTCGCTGTGAAAGTGACATTTAGGCACGGAGTTGGAAAACCTTGTCTGAACCCCTCCATCCTTCCTGTAGCTGCTCAGACTCTGCTTCTCTGCCCCCAGCCAAGCTTATAGGCCTGCAGAGTGTCTAGTTTTGAAGATACAGACTCTGCTAAGCAAAAGTGAACAGGGCCAAACTGGGCTTATTTCGCTGTGAAAGTGACATTTAGGCACGGAGTTGGAAAACCTTGTCTGAACCCCTCCATCCTTCCTGTAGCTGCTCAGACTCTGCTTCTCTGCCCCCAGCCAAGCTTATAGGCCTGCAGAGTGTCTAGTTTTGAAGATACAGACTCTGCTAAGCAAAAGTGAACAGGGCCAAACTGGGCTTATTTCGCTGTGAAAGTGACATTTAGGCACGGAGTTGGAAAACCTTGTCTGAACCCCTCCATCCTTCCTGTAGCTGCTCAGACTCTGCTTCTCTGCCCCCAGCCAAGCTTATAGGCCTGCAGAGTGTCTAGTTTTGAAGATACAGACTCTGCTAAGCAAAAGTGAACAGGGCCAAACTGGGCTTATTTCGCTGTGAAAGTGACATTTAGGCACGGAGTTGGAAAACCTTGTCTGAACCCCTCCATCCTTCCTGTAGCTGCTCAGACTCTGCTTCTCTGCCCCCAGCCAAGCTTATAGGCCTGCAGAGTGTCTAGTTTTGAAGATACAGACTCTGCTAAGCAAAAGTGAACAGGGCCAAACTGGGCTTATTTCGCTGTGAAAGTGACATTTAGGCACGGAGTTGGAAAACCTTGTCTGAACCCCTCCATCCTTCCTGTAGCTGCTCAGACTCTGCTTCTCTGCCCCCAGCCAAGCTTATAGGCCTGCAGAGTGTCTAGTTTTGAAGATACAGACTCTGCTAAGCAAAAGTGAACAGGGCCAAACTGGGCTTATTTCGCTGTGAAAGTGACATTTAGGCACGGAGTTGGAAAACCTTGTCTGAACCCCTCCATCCTTCCTGTAGCTGCTCAGACTCTGCTTCTCTGCCCCCAGCCAAGCTTATAGGCCTGCAGAGTGTCTAGTTTTGAAGATACAGACTCTGCTAAGCAAAAGTGAACAGGGCCAAACTGGGCTTATTTCGCTGTGAAAGTGACATTTAGGCACGGAGTTGGAAAACCTTGTCTGAACCCCTCCATCCTTCCTGTAGCTGCTCAGACTCTGCTTCTCTGCCCCCAGCCAAGCTTATAGGCCTGCAGAGTGTCTAGTTTTGAAGATACAGACTCTGCTAAGCAAAAGTGAACAGGGCCAAACTGGGCTTATTTCGCTGTGAAATTTCGATGTCACTTTCACAGCGAAATAAGCCCAGTTTGGCCCTGTTCACTTTTGCTTAGCAGAGTCTGTATCTTCAAAACTAGACACTCTGCAGGCCTATAAGCTTGGCTGGGGGCAGAGAAGCAGAGTCTGAGCAGCTACAGGAAGGATGGAGGGGTTCAGACAAGGTTTTCCAACTCCGTGCCTAAATGTCACTTTCACAGCGAAATAAGCCCAGTTTGGCCCTGTTCACTTTTGCTTAGCAGAGTCTGTATCTTCAAAACTAGACACTCTGCAGGCCTATAAGCTTGGCTGGGGGCAGAGAAGCAGAGTCTGAGCAGCTACAGGAAGGATGGAGGGGTTCAGACAAGGTTTTCCAACTCCGTGCCTAAATGTCACTTTCACAGCGAAATAAGCCCAGTTTGGCCCTGTTCACTTTTGCTTAGCAGAGTCTGTATCTTCAAAACTAGACACTCTGCAGGCCTATAAGCTTGGCTGGGGGCAGAGAAGCAGAGTCTGAGCAGCTACAGGAAGGATGGAGGGGTTCAGACAAGGTTTTCCAACTCCGTGCCTAAATGTCACTTTCACAGCGAAATAAGCCCAGTTTGGCCCTGTTCACTTTTGCTTAGCAGAGTCTGTATCTTCAAAACTAGACACTCTGCAGGCCTATAAGCTTGGCTGGGGGCAGAGAAGCAGAGTCTGAGCAGCTACAGGAAGGATGGAGGGGTTCAGACAAGGTTTTCCAACTCCGTGCCTAAATGTCACTTTCACAGCGAAATAAGCCCAGTTTGGCCCTGTTCACTTTTGCTTAGCAGAGTCTGTATCTTCAAAACTAGACACTCTGCAGGCCTATAAGCTTGGCTGGGGGCAGAGAAGCAGAGTCTGAGCAGCTACAGGAAGGATGGAGGGGTTCAGACAAGGTTTTCCAACTCCGTGCCTAAATGTCACTTTCACAGCGAAATAAGCCCAGTTTGGCCCTGTTCACTTTTGCTTAGCAGAGTCTGTATCTTCAAAACTAGACACTCTGCAGGCCTATAAGCTTGGCTGGGGGCAGAGAAGCAGAGTCTGAGCAGCTACAGGAAGGATGGAGGGGTTCAGACAAGGTTTTCCAACTCCGTGCCTAAATGTCACTTTCACAGCGAAATAAGCCCAGTTTGGCCCTGTTCACTTTTGCTTAGCAGAGTCTGTATCTTCAAAACTAGACACTCTGCAGGCCTATAAGCTTGGCTGGGGGCAGAGAAGCAGAGTCTGAGCAGCTACAGGAAGGATGGAGAGGTTCAGACAAGGTTTTCCAACTCCGTGCCTAAATGTCACTTTCACAGCGAAATAAGCCCAGTTTGGCCCTGTTCACTTTTGCTTAGCAGAGTCTGTATCTTCAAAACTAGACACTCTGCAGGCCTATAAGCTTGGCTGGGGGCAGAGAAGCAGAGTCTGAGCAGCTACAGGAAGGATGGAGGGGTTCAGACAAGGTTTTCCAACTCCGTGCCTAAATGTCACTTTCACAGCGAAATAAGCCCAGTTTGGCCCTGTTCACTTTTGCTTAGCAGAGTCTGTATCTTCAAAACTAGACACTCTGCAGGCCTATAAGCTTGGCTGGGGGCAGAGAAGCAGAGTCTGAGCAGCTACAGGAAGGATGGAGGGGTTCAGACAAGGTTTTCCAACTCCGTGCCTAAATGTCACTTTCACAGCGAAATAAGCCCAGTTTGGCCCTGTTCACTTTTGCTTAGCAGAGTCTGTATCTTCAAAACTAGACACTCTGCAGGCCTATAAGCTTGGCTGGGGGCAGAGAAGCAGAGTCTGAGCAGCTACAGGAAGGATGGAGGGGTTCAGACAAGGTTTTCCAAGTCCGTGCCTAAATCTCACTTTCACAGCGAAATAAGCCCAGTTTGGCCCTGTTCACTTTTGCTTAGCAGAGTCTGTATCTTCAAAACTAGACACTCTGCAGGCCTATATCAGCCCAATATCAATATCAGCCCAATATCAATATCAGCCCAATATCAGCATCAGCCCAATATCAGCATCAGCCCAATATCAGCATCAGCCCAATATCAGCATCAGCCCAATATCAGCATCAGCCCAATATCAGCATCAGCCCAATATCAGCATCAGCCCAATATCAGCATCAGCCCAATATCAGCATCAGCCCAATATCAGCATCAGCCCAATATCAGCATCAGCCCAATATCAGCATCAGCCCAATATCAGCATCAGCCCAATATCAGCATCAGCCCAATATCAGCATCAGCCCAATATCAGCATCAGCCCAATATCAGCATCAGCCCAATATCAGCATCAGCCCAATATCAGCATCAGCCCAATATCAGCATCAGCCCAATATCAGCATCAGCCCAATATCAGCATCAGCCCAATATCAGCATCAGCCCAATATC